>NC_054381.1:159194580-159394580 GCF_017654675.1 Xenopus laevis
AATTGCCTAAGGCATAGAGGAGGGGCAGACAATATTTGATGGACAGCTGAGATTTTTAAATGAGCTATGAATGCTTTAATAAAAAAACGAATTTGGATTTCATGTTCACCATATATACTTGAGTATAAGCTGAGTTTTTCAGCCCCCAAAATATGCTGAAAAACTCTACCTTGGCTTATACTCGGGTCAAGCGCAAAAACGGTCGCTGGCGAGCAAGAATAGTCGCCGGCGTCCAAGAATGGTCGCCGGCATCCAAAAATGAGGAAATATCCTCTAGTCTGTTAAATTGCTGCAAGCTTATCTGCCCAGAGCATTCAATGAACAAATCTTCTGTGCCCATTCCCACGCATGGTACTCACATAGGAATCATCTCAAATGCTATCGATATAGATGTGTGTGTGTGTGTGTCTGTGTGTGTGTGTCTGTGTGTGTCTGTGTGTCTGTGTGTGTCTGTGTGTCTGTGTGTGTCTGTGTGTCTGTGTGTGTCTGTGTGTCTGTGTGTGTGTGTGTGTGTGTGTGTGTGTGTGTGTGTGTGTGTGTGTGTGTGTGTGTGTGTGTGTGTGTGTGTGTGTGTGTGTGTGTGTGTGTGTGTGTGTGTGTGTGTGTGTGTGTGTGTGTGTGAGTGAGAGAGAGAGAGAGAGAGAGAGAGAGAGAGAGAGAGAGAGAGAGAGAGAGAGAGAGAGAGAGATGACATTTATATACCACAGACGTGGTGCCCCTTGTGATCTAGATAACTTGCAGAAAGACTTAAAGGAGAACTAAATTCTAAAAATGAATGTGGCTAAAAATGGCATATTTGATATAGTGAACTTATTGCACGAGGCTAAAGTTTGAGCTTGTCAATAGCAGCAATGATCCAGGACTTCAAACTTGTCACAGGGGGTCACCATCTTGGAAAGTGTCTGTGACACTCACATGCTCAGTGGGCTCTGATTGGCTGTTGAGAAGCTAAGCTTAGGGCTCGTCACTAATTATCCAGCAGAAAATGAGCTTCCCTGGCTGTAATATAAGCTGATGCTACAGGTTTGCTGATTATTCAATTCTGATGCTAATTGCACTGGTTTCTGTGCTGCCATGTAGTAATTATGTGTATTAATTACTAATCAGCCTTATATTGTGACATTTCTATTCTATGTGTACTGTATATTGTGAGTGGCTCCCTAAGCTCAGTAAGTGACAGCAGCACAGAGCATGTGAATCGGTGAATCAGCAGAAAAGAAGATGGGGAGCTACTGGGGCATCTTTGGAGACACAGATCTTTACTGCTAAAGGGCTGTGGTTGCCTTGGGCTGGTACAGAAGCACAAAACATCATGTACAACATTTCTACCTACTTCTTTAGTTAGGCTTTAGTTCTCCTTTAAAACATAGAGCTCAAAGTCGACACCATCCTATGTCAAACTGTTGACCAAGGTATCCATTCTTATCATGGAGCTGAAAGTTATAGGGGTTTATTTTTAATATTAAAGAGGCGGTTCACCTTTACGTTAACATTTAGTATGTTCTAGAATGGCCAAATTCTAAGCAACTTTTCAATTGGTCTTAATTATTTATTCTTTATAGTTTTTTTTCTTCTGACTCTTTATCATCTTTCAAATGGAGGGAGTCATTGACCCCATCTAAAAACAAACGATCCGTGAGGTTACAAAAGTATTGTTACTGGTACTTTTTATTATTATTTTTACTTTATTCAACGGATCATTTTGCCCGAATAGAAACTGTCCTTGCACGAAACTGGTAAACGCTAGAATTTTTCTGTGTATGAGATGTCTCATTTTTGACTCATTGTGATATTTCCCCACAGTCCCTAAGCACAGACAGAGCATAGAACCCTGAATCAATCGGATCAGCTCTGAACCTCAGGCTTTTCCATGGGGAATGAGAACGTTTGCTGCCACTCAACTAAGAGACATGAATAATCTCCATTATTCTGCAGGTAGAACATTACCGTATATATCAGAGTATAAGACGAGTTTTTCAGCATCCAAAATGTGCTGAAAAAGTCTACCTCGGCTTATACTCGGGTCAGCGGTACCCGACCCGAGTAGCTGAGATTGCAGTCACTTTTAATCATTCCTATACCAACAGTTCACTTGGGGAGAGACTGCAATATCCCACAATGCCCTCTGTTGGTTATATGAAAGAATAACAGTGAATACAATATCACACAGCGCCCTCTGTTGGTTGTATGGAGGATTAACAGTGATGACAATATCACACAGCGCCCTCTGTTGGTTATATGAAGGATTAACAGTGATGGCAATATCACACAGCGCCCTCTGTTGGTTATATGAAGGATTAACAGTGATGGCAATATCACACAGCACCCTCTGTTGGTTATATGAAGGATTAACAGTGACTGCAATATCACACAGCGCCCTCTGTTGGTTATATGGAAGAATAACAGTGACTGCAATATCACACAGCGCCCTCTGTTGGTTATATGAAAGAATAACAGTGACTGCAATATCACACAGTGCCCTCTGTTGGTTATATGAAGGATTAACAGTGATGGCAATATCACACAGTGCCCTCTGTTGGTTATATGAAGGATTAACAGTGATGGCAATATCACACAGCGCCCTCTGCACATGGTAGTGGGACAGTGGGACAATGCACACAGTAATCCGTTTGACAATTCTCTGTCACCATCAACTTTGCAAAGAAGTACGGTTGATCGCTGGGGGGTCGCTTTGGCGGAATGTGCGCTCCTGGGAGACAGGGCTGTAGTTGTGTCTAGGCTTATACTAGAGTCAATAAGTTTTCCCAGTTTTCGTAGGTAAAATTAGGTACCTCGGCTTATACTCGGGTCGGCTTATACTCGAGTATATACGGTAACTTTTCATTGTACAATGAAAATTCTGTTTTTGTTACGATAATGAGATGCCATGAATCAGTTAAAATGGCATTTTTCGGAGTATGTGAAACAGATTTCCAACATATTTTGGCTCGATATTCTGCCTGACGCAGTGAAATTAATCATAATTGGAGGCAAAACCAGCCTATTGTTTACATGATTTTCTAGTAGACTTAAAGGTATGAAGATCCAAATTACAGAAAGATCCATTATCCGGAAAACCTCAGGGCTTGAGCATTCTAGAGAACAGGTCCCATACCTGTATACTGGAAATTTGTTTAGAATTAAATTTGTGTATATATATTTATATAGAAAATGAAAAAAATAGACCGAGCACTCACTGTTGTTGATGCGATTAAATGTATTATTATTACTAATAAAACATTGAATAATATATAGTATTATTATAACTAATACATTTAATCGCATGAGCAACAGTGAGTGCTCGGTCTATTTTTTTCTTTTTCTATTTATTCTGTTGTTGTGGCAGCAAATTTTTGACAACGTGCACCACGTAATGTAACTGGGCTGTGCGGCATTACTTGTTTTATTTTTATATAAATATTTTTTTTTTGGTGGGTTTACTAAAACTTAACTAAAGAAGTAGGTAGAAATGTTGTACATGATGTTTTGTGCTTCTGTACCAGCCCAAGGCAACCACAGCCCTTTAGCAGTAAAGATGTGTGTCTCCAAAGATGCCCCAGTAGCTCCCCATCTTCTTTTCTGCTGATTCACTGATTCACATGCTCTGTGCTGCTGTCACTTACTGAGCTTAGGGAGCCACTCACAATATACAGTACACATAGAATAGAAATGTCACAATATAAGGCTGATTAGTAATTAATACACATAATTACTACATGGCAGCACAGAAACCAGTGCAATTAGCATCAGAATTGAATAATCAGCAAACCTGTAGCATCAGCTTATATTACAGCCAGGGAAGCTCATTTTCTGCTGGATAATTAGTGACGAGCCCTAAGCTTAGCTTCTCAACAGCCAATCAGAGCCCACTGAGCATGTGAGTGTCACAGACACTTTCCAAGATGGTGACCCCCTGTGACAAGTTTGAAGTCCTGGATCATTGCTGCTATTGACAAGCTCAAACTTTAGCCTCGTGCAATAAGTTTAATATATAAAATATGCCATTTTTAGCCACATTCATTTTTAGGGTTTAGTTTCTTTAATCAGAGGGTCAGGAAGCTTCTGCACACTGAATAACGGCCTGTGAGTGTTGCTCCATTGATTCACAGGCAATATTTGCAGGAATTGCGGTCGGGTTTTGGGCAAAAGGTCCCAGATTCCTTGGCCATGCGGCAGTCCGGGGGTAACCTGGCTGGGTACCTAACAAAGGTGCAGCCTTGATCCCTCCCACCTAGAGTTGCCACCCGGCCGGTATTTTACCGGCCTAGCCGGTAAAACACCTGCCAAGGCCGGAGCCGGTATTGCCAATTTACTGGCAATGCAATTGCCGGTAATTTGAAATACCCTTTAAAAAAAGCCCCTGGCCTGCCCCCAATTCGAAAATAACTTACCTTTTTCCCAGCGCTGTGCGATGTTGCTCCGCCCCTTTTGCGGCACACAGCGTAGCTCCGCCCCTTTAGCGGGCCGCCACGTAGCTCTGCCCCCTTTTAGCGGCATGCCTCGTAGCTCCACCCTCTTCTGGTGCCCGCCCCCCACTGGTCGGTAAAATTTTTTAATAAAGGTGGCAACCCTACTCCCACCCTTGTGTTTCTTCCAGTTTTTAATTTCTTTTTTTGGTGAAGATTTGGCACGGGAGTGACGTCACGTCCGGTCAAATGTGATGTCACTTCCGAGTCAGAAGGTTAGTAGGCCTGATTCAGTTAATGCCTTTAAGAATGGCTTGGATGATTTTTTGGACAGACATAATACAAAGGCTATTGTGATACTAAACTCTATAGTTAGTATAGATATGGGTATATAGAATTTTAATTAAAAGTAGGGAGGGGTGTGTGTATGGGGCTGGGTTTTCATTTGGAGGGGTTGAACTTGATGGACTTTGTCTTTTTTCAACCCAATTTAACTATGTAACTATGTAACTATGTATAGGTCGGGTAGAGACAACATGCAGGTCAAAGTGATGGTTCGTGTTGCAGATACAGGTCAGTATGGGTTTCAAAATATGGACCCGCCCATGTACTATCATACTAAGACTCTCAGTGATACCCCGAGGGGATTTTATAAAAAGAGTGTGAGTTTGAAAGGAAAGCAAAACAGAAGTTTGTCACGGCAGGACATGGCTCTCAATATTGGCCATCAATCAAATTCTACAGAAAATCACTTTTTGTCGCCTGAATGAGCTTGGCTGGAAGAGCGCGGATGGCTCCCGGCCAACGTCCAACGGGCTGAGTGAGTCGGTACAACAATAAAAACAAAATAGAAAAAATAGACAAAAAATAAGGAGCCGTTTCGAGTGGCTGAAATACATTTTATGGCAAGGAGAGAGGCTCAAGCGGGTGCAAGCACAGAGACACTTTATCTTTACCACTGACAAGTGAATACGCCGAGTGAATATCACACATTTAAAGCTAAAGTTGCTAAAGAATTGCACCTATGATTGAGAAATGGCTTGTGTGTGCAAAGAACAGATGTACAGGTATAAGATCCGTTATCCAGAAGCCAGTTATCCAGAAATTATGGAAAGGCCATAGATTCCTTTTTCTGTGTAATAATAAAACAGTAGCTTGTACTTGATCCCAACTAAGATATAATTAATCCTTATTGGAAGCAAAACCAGCCTACTGGGTTTATTTTATGTTTATATGATTTTCTAGTAGACGTAAGGTATGAAGATCCAAATTACGGAAAGACTGTCTCCCATAGACGCCATTTTATACAAATAATCCAAATTTTTCCAAATGTTTTCCTTTTTCTGTGTAATAATAAAACAGTCGCTTGTACTTGATCCCAACTAAGATATAATTAATCCTTATTGGAGGCAAAACCAGCCTATTGGCTTTATTAAGGGGGTTATTTATCAAAGATTTCATTTTAGAGATATGTGAGCTTTTTTGTAACCTTGAAATAACAAAACTTTCTTATTTAAGAAAATTTTTGAATGGAAAAAACGTAATTCAGTGAGTTCGGGGTGAATAACTTAAAAAAAGAAAAACTTGAATTGAGGAAGCAAAAAAAAAAAACAAAAACTCAAACATCATAAAGGCTTTTAACCTCTTCTTATAGTTTAAGGGACATCTGTCAACTTCTAGACGACCTTCACAGGTTTTAGATGTTGTATTTTCAGATTTTCAGGGTATAATAAATCTTCAAAAATTTAATTTTTTTTTTTTTTTTTTAAATACAATTTTTTTTTTTTTAACATGAAAAATCTATTTTTGACCAACGACAAAAAAAAAAAAAAAACCTCAAAAAGATTTTTTTGTGGAAAACACAACTCGACCCTTATTGGTTACATAACATTTAAAATATAACATAATTGACGTTAACTTTTAGTATGTTATAGAATTGCTTTTCAATTATTCTTCATTATTTATTTATTTACAGTTTTTGCATTATTTGCCGTCTTACTCTGATTCTTTCCAGCTTTCAAATGGGGGTCACTGACCCCATCTAAATGAACAAATGCTCTGTAAGGCTACAAATGTATTGTTACTTATTATTACTCATCTTTCTATTCAGGCCTCTCCTATTCATATTCCAGTCTCTTATTTAGGTCAGTGCATGGTTGCTAGGGGCATTTGGACCCTAGCAACCAGATTGCTGAAATTACAAACGGGAGAGCTGCTGAATAAAAAGCTAAATAAGTCAAAAAACACAAATAATAAAAACCAATTGCAAATTGTCTCAGAATATCCCTCTCTACATCAAACTAACAGTTAATTTAAATGTGAACAACCCCGTTAATACAGTATTCTCATAATAAAAAAAAAAAAAAAAAAAAAAAAGTAGAGGCCACAATTTTTTTTTTTTTTTTTTTAATAGATCCCCTTCCCCCAATTTTTCCTTTCTAGATTAATGGCCATTACAGAACGTTCTATCACTGAGCCCACACACGGCCGAGGATTTATTCATGCGATGCATCTTAAAGCTTTTGCAGCCAAGTACCATAAAATCCCATCACAACCTACAAAGTGAATTAAAATAAATGAAAAGCGGAAATTTACATTTTCCATAATTTTCATTATTATCTTGGAAGCCTCCAGCCTGCCTATAAAGGGGCAGCAATAGAAGCTTAGCTGAACGCCAGATCAATTGGGCGCCTTCAATGCAAGTAAATACGAGTGAGTGAGTCAAATATGTGCCGGTTCGAAAGAAAGAAAATAAAGGGAAGACAAAAAAAAAAAATGTAAATTTTAAATATGAAGACCCCTAAACCCTATGTGCCAACTGTCTCTAATATGGCTATTAGATTGTTCAATTTCATTCTGAAACAGGCAGAGGTTAGCATTGTTTCTTGCAGCACTTGGGTCCAATTCCAGCCATTAAACAGGTAGAAAAAGCTCATACAGGGCCCAGTAGGGACGGCCTGACCAACCTTCAGCTCAACTACAACTCACAGGACCAACTGTCAGCTGCAGGTTAATGACACAGACCAATAGAATAGAGCCTGACCAACCTTCAACTCAACAACAACGGACAGGACCAACTGTCAGCTGCAGGTTAATGACATAGACCAATAGAATAGCACCAGACCAACCTTCAGCTCAACTACAACTCACAGGACCAACTGTCAGCTGCAGGTTAATGACACAGACCAATAGAATAGCGCCTGACCAACCTTCAGCTCAACTACAACTCACAGGACCAACTGTCAGCTGCAGGTTAATCACACAGACTAATAGAATAGCACCAGACCAACCTTCAGCTCAACTACAACTCCCCGGAGCAACTGTCAGCTGCAGGTTAATCACACAGACTAATAGAATAGCACCAGACCAACCTTCAGCTCAACTACAACTCACAGGAGCAACTGTCAGCTGCAGGTTAATCACACAGACCAATAGAATAGCACCAGTGGGAACATATCTGCTATGAGCTGCGAACGTCAGGGATCCAATACCTATGACACATACACACAGAGTAGGAACTGGTCTATAGAGAAAGAAGTAAATAGAGTTAATGCCCTTAGCCGACAGCTTAATGAGCTCTATGATCTGTGTGTGATTAAAACACTACGTTTCTGCGGGGAGAAATCCCCACTGTGATTTTCTTTAGTTTCTAATACACAATCGCAGTGGTTTATGGCTGTGATCCCACCATAACGTGTGTGTTTTGTATATACTTTACAGGACTGGGCATGAGACCAACTGTCAGGATGAAATTACAACTTTGATTGCTGCAAATGGAAAACGATTTTAGGAGAGAAGCATCTAGTACATATTGCTGGGACAGGAATTGGCCTCCCAACACCAATGTGTTATATTCTGCTGTGATATTAAATGAGAACTGAAGATTTAAAATGAAAATGGTGGCCTTTAGTAATAATCCAGGATCAGGTTAGGCCGTCTTGTGTGTCAGTGGCACTGCACATGCTCAGTGGGCTCTGCTAAAGGCTTTGTTGTAATCAAGAAAATTACATCAAATCTGCCACACAAGTCTATGGGAGAGGCACCGATCTCAATTTGACATTTTCGTGGTCTGCGATTGGTTTAGCCCGAAGATACAACTTTTTCAGGGTTTTTGGCCAAATATTTTAAAAAATTCAAGCAATTCGGAAAAGAGCCCAAAAGATTCGAGCAACTCAGGGAAAAAAGCCTGAAAGATTCCAGCAATTAGGGAAAAAGCCCAAAAAATTCAAGCAATTAAGGAAAAAGCTGGAAAGATTCAAGCAATCAGGGAAAAAGCTCGAAAGATTTGAGCAATTTGGGGGAAAAACCCCAAAAATTTGAGCAATTAGGGAAAAAGCCGGAAAGATTTGAGCAATTTGGGGGAAAAACCCAAAAGATTCGAGCAATTAGGGAAAAAGCCGGAAAGATTCAAACAATTTGGGGAAAAGCCTGAAAGAATCAAACATTTCTGGAAAAAGCCAGAAAAATTCAAGCAATTCGAGACAAAGCCCAAAAGATTCAAGCAATTGTGTTTTTTGCTCGATTTTATTGAGTTTTTTGTTATTTATTAATAACCAATATAAAAATCAGGCGTGGGAGTTTGGTTGGGGTTTCTTTGTAATAAAATGAGATGAATTTGGATTTTTAGTAAATATATAGTGTTGGTCCCTAAGCTCAGGTAAGTGGCAGCATTGCAGGGCATCATACGCAGGGAATGAGATAGAAAAGCCTGTGGCACGTGCAGGAGTGGGAGGTAAGAATGGATGGAGTGTGGATACTTTGTGAGATGAATTGTAGAACAAGGTGTATGATGGGGTCTATCCAGGAGACGCTGGCATCACATAAAGTCTATTTCACAGAGAGACATCAGCCGGCCTGTCAGCAAAGCTCAGGCAGAGTCCAGAATAACAAAGAAACTGGCACTTTAATGCCTTTATCATTCAGTCTCCGCTGCCTGGCACTCAGCCCGGGAATATCTCGTTACAAAGAAAACAGCTTACATAGGGAAACCGTAACTTCACACAAAAGTCCCTCTTTGATTTGTATGGGGATTGTCCAGGCTGTGGGCTCAGCTGTCGCTCTACCTGGTTACATTGGCTGGCACAGAAATGGCTATTAGCCCATGTGGCTACAGGATACCAATTGTGGCACCAGAGATAATCATTCCAAGCAATCTATCAGCTGACATTGTGTGACTAATATTGCCCATGAGTTGTTACAACAAATGTAGTTACAAGTCACTTGAAAACCAGAGACAACATTATAACTAATATATATTGAAATGTAACTGCCTCGTTACACAATATAGATTTTGGGTGGTCGTGCCCTATATGTTTTGTCCATAAATAGAGGGACCCGTACACAGAACATCATTGTATGATGAAAAAAAAATAAAGCCCCTTGTGCAAGTAAACAAAAATAGTACATAATATGGCCTATGTATGTATAATAATGACCAGCCCCCAGCTGGGACACTTATTGCTGACCCTACAGTTGCCCCCTGGCCAAGAGTCCTGCGCGGGTCCATTTTTTGGAACCTGTACCCGCAAACTGCAATCCACAACCCGGACCCACATTCTTACCCGCTTGGACCTGCTACTCCACCCGCAAGTACCTTATCCGCAACCTGGAACCACAACCCGCTGACCATCAAGAATCAGGAAGTGCTGTCATTATAAACCGGAAGTGACATCATCAGAAGTAGACGTGTTCAGAAAAAAGGAGTAAAAATCGATATTGAGAAGACCCGCAGCACCGATGACCCGCATTTATACCCGCACTCGGAACTTCTACCCGCAACCCGCAGGGTACTGCAGGTTTTTTTGAGGTTAACCCGTGGGTACCCAACCCACTGCAGGACTCTACACTGGCCAGTATATGGCCTGCCCAGCTGGTAAATAGGGCCCACACTGGTATTACAAATATACTGGCTCCCTGTAAATTTATCTTCTTCAACTACCGATCTCACCCAAAATCTGCCTCTATCCACACATTTCCCAATCCACCCTCTCCCGCCCAACATGTTCATTTGCTCACCCTTCTGTATCTTAACCCCACCCTCAAGTGACATGATAAACTGCTCCCCAACATCGAGTATTATTTTAAGGCGGCAACCCTAGCCGAGACCCAATCTGTCTATGGAATCACGGGAACTATTCATGGGGAGTGTGGTTTTTATTGGGGATTAGAGGCAAACAAACCGAACATCACCTTGTGCAATGCAAAGAGCCAGCTGAAACAGGGTTAAAGGAGAACTAAACCCTAAAAATGAATGTGGCTAAAAATGTCCTATTTTATATAGTGAACTTATTGCACGAAGCTAAAGTTTGAGCTTGTCAATAGCAGCAATGATCCAGGACTTCAAACTTGTCACAGGGGGTCACCATCTTGGAAAGTGTCTGTGACACTCACATGCTCAGTGGGCTCTGATTGGCTGTTGAGAAGCTAAGCTTAGGGCTCGTCACTAATTATCCAGCAGAAAATGAGCTTCCCTGGCTGTAATATAAGCTGATGCTACAGGTTTGCTGATTATTCAATTCTGATGCTAATTGCACTGGTTTCTGTGCTGCCATGTAGTAATTATGTGTATTAATTACTAATCAGCCTTATATTGTGACATTTCTATTCTATGTGTACTGTATATTGTGAGTGGCTCCCTAAGCTCAGTAAGTGACAGCAGCACAGAGCATGTGAATCAGTGAATCAGCAGAAAAGAAGATGGGGAGCTACTGGGGCATCTTTGGAGACACAGATCTTTACTGCTAAAGGGCTGTGGTTGCCTTGGGCTGGTACAGAAGCACAAAACATCATGTACAACATTTCTACCTACTTCTTTAGTAAAGTTTTAGTACTCCTATAAAGGACAATCACCTTGTGCAATGCAAAGAGGCAGCTGAAAAAGGGTTAAAGAGCACTAATAATGGTAATAGTGGGACGGGCAAAAAAACCTGCAGGACTCGTCTGTTGGTTATGTTCAAACCGACAATCCCATTTTCCTACCCGTGATCAAACTATGCACCGCTTTCAGGTCCGGAGTCTATTTAAAGTTGTGCGTCAACGCAGACCCACAGCCCGGGTGCAGGTTTTCAGTGGTGGGTTAGGGTCGGGCAACAATTGGTCAACCCGCACATCACTGATGGACACTGTCATTGAAACGAGTCCCCTTGAGGAATAATTGACATATTACTGTCTGGCAACGTAACAGAAATGTTTGAGTTTGGCAGATGCCAAGAGAATACTATGCGAATACCAGCCTGAATGAATAATGATAAATGGTAAAGTTTGGCAGAGGAGGAATAATGATCTATGGGCGTTTCCATGCTTTTTACCCCTGGTTCCAGTGAAACTATAGAAAAATTTATTTTTCAAAACACATCAGTTAATAGTGCTGATCCAGCAGAATTCTGCACTGAAATCCATTTCTCAAAAGAGCAAACAGAATTTTTATATTTAATGTTGAAATCTGACATGGGGCTAGACAAATTGTCCGTTTCCCAGCTTCCCCGAGTCATGTGACTTGTGCTCTGATAAACTTCAGTCACTCTTTACTGCAAGTTGGAGTGATATCACTGTTCTCCTTCCCCCCCAGCAGCCAAACAACAGAACAATGGGAAGGTAACCAGATAGCAGCTCCCTAACACAAGATAACAGCTGCCTGGTATATCTAAGAACAACACTCAATAGTAAAATCCAGGTCCCACTGAGACACATTCAGTTACATTGAGAAGGAGAAACAACAGCCTGCCAGAAAGCAGTTCCATCCTAAAGTGCTGGCTCTTTCTGAAATCACATGACCAGGCAAAATGAGCTGAGATGCACCTACACACCAATATTACAACTAAATACACTTGTTGGTTCAGGAATGACAGTTTATATTGTACAGTGAATTATTTGCAGTGTAAACAGTGTCATTTAGACATAAAAACTACACCATAAAAATCATGTCAGAATCCCTTTAAGCTTCCCATAAAGCTGGCAAATATACAGTAAGTAAATAGAATAAGTTGAAGACAAAGTGGGCAGTGTATGGGGCCCTCCTACAGAACTCTCACTATTGATATCTGGGCAAAAATTGGGCAGATATAGATCGCCCAGGTTTAAAAATCCTTGCGGGTCGAGGACCCCCAACATCAATGTCCAACCTCACTAAACGTCATGGCTGAATGGAAGTAAATTCCAGCAACAATATTCCAATATTATAGCAGCAACCGAATATTACCCACCATATTTGTGGATCCCATAGAGTTTGCCTCCACCATCATGAAAATCGCATTCCCTAGTGCACAAAATTAATAATAATAATAATAATAATAATAATAATAAAAAAGCTTGCCAAAATGCCTTCCTCTGGATCAATTGGCAGTTAGGCAGGTTTTCTATAGACTTAAAAGGTTGAACTTGATAGACGTGCGTCTTTTTTCAAGCTAACTTACTATGTTACATACTCAGCAGAGTTGTATTTTCTCTTAACGGATTCCCTTTCACTATTAATCTGCCAAAAGAACACTTGCCATTATCCGATCAGGCCACTATTTCACACACGGCGAGTCCTATTGCCGACACTAAAGTCAATAACTGCAGGAGTTACAAGTGGCAAGAAGATAACTGTCTGGGGGGGTTTAGTGATGTCACAGGCCTAGTATTGGGTTAGATTGGAAGATTTCAGAAAAGAAGGATTTTAACATATTTAAATGTATTTCACCCTCTTGCTTGTGCCCAGAAGTCAGGTATAGGGAACACTTTGTAACCAGAGGCAACGGCCGGCACTTATACACAACTAGAATTGGGCTCAAAATGTCACCTTTAATATTAATATCAGACTGGATTTGCATGTGTCTCACGTGGACGTTAATGTGTTTATTTCCTCACAGATTGTAAGAATTATTCACTATGCCTAAGGCTCCTGACAGCATTTCTTCTCTTACAGATGCATCAATTTATATTATTAATCACTGTTAGTTATGGGTAACAGAGCATTCTGTCCCAGTGGCTGCACAGATCCTATCTGATCCCCATTGTAAGCAGCAGTCCTGTCCTGCTTTATGGCAGCTGAGATTCTAGCTATCTGTATAACAGAACATTCTGTCCCACTGGCTGCACAGATCCTATCTGATCCCCATTGTAAGCAGCAGTCCTGTCCTGCTTTATGGCAGCTGAGATTCTAGCTATCTGTATAACAGAACATTCTGTCCCAGTGGCTGCACAGATCCTATCTGATCCCCATTGTAAGCAGCAGTCCTGTCCTGCTTTATGGCAGCTGAGATTCTAGCTATCTGTATAACAGAACATTCTGTCCCAGTGGCTGCACAGATCCTATCTGATCCCAATTGAAAGCAGCAATCCTGCCTAGGTAGAGATTCAAAAGAACATTGGCATTTCAAGTAAACAGAGGCAAAGTGCAAAAAAACAGTTACGCTCTAGCATATCTTACAACAGCCCCTCCGACAGCCTGTTTATCACTGCCCGTTTATACCCTGCTTTATGCCAGAGATTCCAGCTAGATATTTAGTTAGAACTCTTTATAAAAGGAGTTGACATTAGTGTCCCACAAACATTTTGCATAGTCTGCATCTGAATTACTGAGCTGCCAGACAAACACCAGAGACTTAAACTTAAAATTTAAACTTGGATTTTGGAAAAAACAGTACAAAATAAAAAAATGGAAAGCAATTGAAAAAAGTCTTTATTTCTGGTGAACAATTGGAAAAACAAGTCAATTGAAGAAGTATTTGGAAAGTAAACAACCCCCTTCAAAGGAGTGCTTGGGAATAATCCGAGTCACAAATGCTTGTCGCTGAGGTTCTGTTGTGCAGCAATAATGGAAATGACAGTTGCTAGTGCAATGCACATAGAAATAAGAATGGAGCCTGCCACAATATGACAAAATCATCTGCTGTGAAGGTTAAATAAAACGGACTGGTGGGTCAGAGGCTGCAAATCCATTCAGCAAGGAAGGCAGCGAGTAGGAAAAGCAGAGGGACACTGGGCATGGAGCAAACGGGTCAAAATAATTGGAGAGATTTCTTTTGGAAGGTGCTGGGAGTGACAGCCTAACTGCCCCTGACTATGCAAACGCACGGACAATAGTCATAGGGGCAGATTTACAAAATTCGAGTGAAGAATTCGAATGTAAAAAAATTCGAATTTCGAAGTATTTTTTGGGTACTTCGACCATCGAATTGGTTAAATTCGATCGAATTCGACGATTCGAAGTAAAAATCGTTCGACTATTCGACCATTCGATAATCGAAGTACTGTCTCTTTAAAAAATACTTCGACCACCTACTTCGGTAGATAAAACCTACCGAAGTCAATGTTAGCCTATGGGGAAGGTCCCCATAGGCTTGCCTGTGATTTTTTGATCGAAGGATTTTCCTTCGATCGTTGGATTAAAATCCTTCGAATCGTTCGATTCGAAGGATTTAATCGATCGCAGGATTTGCGCAAAATCGTTCGACTTCGATATTCGAAGTCGAACGATTTTAGTTCCCAGTCGAATATCGAGGGTTAATTAACCCTCGATATTCGACTATTGATGAATCGGCCCCATAGTGTACAGGAATTCTCTATAGAAGAAATATGATTATTTCTACGTCATTGTACAGTCACTAGCCGGGACTCCGTTCATTTGCGTCAGAGGGGGATTGGAAGCAGAGACACCCCCAAACCCAACGGCTCAGAAACAAAAGTGCAATCTCTTTTGTGAGTCAACAACACAACACGACAAGGCTCTGACACCCGTCACAATTCATTTTACCCAGAAGTAATTTAACTGCCCGAGATAAAGCTCATTAGAAAACAATTCTAATAAGCCCACGTCAGGGGCAGATTAAATTTTAGCCACTGCAATCTAATACACAGCAATAAAGGCATGAAGTATTCCTTACCCTCCTATTTGCATTATTACATACAAGTGGGTGCTGCCATACGTACTGCCTTTCCACTTGGTGCTGTTGCTGATCAATGGAGGTCCTGCGGCATTTCATATATCTAAATACTACAGCTATGGGACCGCTTATCCAGAATGCACAGGACCTGGGGTTTTCCAGAAAAGGGCTCTGTTATTTAGATTTCCAATGCTTTAAAGAGGATAGTTCACCTTTAAATGTACTTTTACTATGTTATAGAATTCTAAGCAACTTTTTGGCCTTCATTATTAATATTTAATAGTTTTTTTTTTAATTATTTGCCCCCTTCTTCTGTCACGTTCCAGCTTTGAAATGGGGGTCACTGACCTCATCTAAAAAACAAATGCTCTGTAAGGCTACAAATGTATTGTTATTACTACTTTTTATTCCTCATCTTTCTATTCAGGCCTCTCCTATTCATATTCCAGTCTCTTCTTCAAATCAATGCATGGTTGCTAAGGGAAGTGGGACCCTAGCAACCAGATGGCTGAAATTGCAAACTGGAGAGCTGCTGAATAAAAAGCTAAATATCTCAAAAACCAGTAATAAAAAATGAAAATCAATTACAAATTGTCTCACAATATGACTCTCTACTTTATACTAAAAGTTATTTCAAAGGTGAACAACCCCTTTAACTTTTAGTATAAAGTAGAGATTGATATTGTGAGATAATTTGCAATTGTTGAATACAAAGCTAAATAAGTCAAAAACCACAAATAATAAAAAATTAAACCCAATTACAAATGGTCTCAGAATATCCCTCTGTACAGCATACTAAAAGTCAACTCAAAGATGAAGCCTTATAAGAAGGCAATTAATACAAAGGTTCCGATGTGTGGTCCCCCTCCCACTGCATGTACGCTGCACTATTCAGAGGGAAAAAAAAGCGGGGTGTATAGTTTTCGAGGTATCCCGTTCTCCAGCCTAATCAATGCAGACAACCAAAATAATATCCCAGACTGAATAAAAGCTTCTCTCTGGAATGTCCCCACACACAGTACAATAACCCCTCATTCTTCCCTCTGTGTTTACTTAGCATCCTGAGCAACTTGGCTTATTAATAACCCTGCAAACCTGTGGCCTAACAGCAACACAACGACATGGCATCAATTTGTTACAAAACAACATATAAATGGTTGTATAATGACATAAAACCCTGCACTGGGCATCCTGCTAAGGAAATAAATAGATTCAGGGAAACGTTCTGCAGCTCATTAGTGGCCTTGCACTTCTTGTTATTTTACTGCTCTACTCCAACTTCAACTGAAAAACAAGATTTCCCACATGTTCATTCATGTTCTCCCTCACAGTCTGTACAGAGAGATCCCATAAAACTATGGCAGCATAGGTATTCCCTGTACTAAGCACAATTCAGCAGGAACAGTCCCTAAGTTTGCTCATAGTCTGTACAGAGAGATCCCATAAAACTATGGCAGTATAGGTATTCCCCTGTACTAAGCACAATTCAGCAGGAACAGTCCCTGCTCATAGTCTGTACAGAGAGATCCCATAAAACTATGGCAGCATAGGTATTCCCTGTACTAAGCACAATTCAGCAGGAACAGTCCCTGCTCATAGTCTGTACAGAGAGATCCCATAAAACTATGGCAGCATAGGTATTCCCTGTACTAAGCACAATTCAGCAGGAACAGTCCCTAAGTTTGCTCATAGTCTGTACAGCGAGATCCCATAAAACTATGGCAGCATAGGTATTCCCCTGTACTAAGCACAATTCAGCAGGAACAGTCCCTGCTCATAGTCTGTACAGAGAGATCCCATAAAACTATGGCAGCATAGGTATTCCCTGTACTAAGCACAATTCAGCAGGAACAGTCCCTAAGTTTGCTCATAGTCTGTACAGAGAGATCCCATAAAACTATGGCAGCATAGGTATTCCCTGTACTAAGCACAATTCAGCAGGAACAGCCCCTGCTCATAGTCTGTACAGAATACATATAAATGTCCAGCAGCTTCTGAGACATAACATTAATAAGTATAGGTCTATGGGATCTAGGGTTGTACAGGTAATTTTTGATGGAGAGGGGAAAAAAAACCCAGCCCGGAATGAAAATGTTTTAATTTACATATTTACACTGTGGGGAATGGCATGGCAGTATTTTGCAGATTGGGTTCCATTAACCTATGATACAGAGTTTTCCACAAATGTACTTCAAAAAAGTGAGAAAACACAGCTTGTTTAATGTTGATCTAATTATACACCAAATACAGCCGAGAATACAATTCCCTTTGGTGCAGCTCCCAGTGAGGGGCAGTCAAAGGGTTAATTAGCTGCTGGGCCACTAATCCTCCCATAATGGAGACAATAATTAAAGGACGACGCCGCTGCATTATTCAAATCGTGAGAGACAACAAAGTCCTAAAAGGTCGCAGAGTTTAATTGAAATGCTTTATGATGGACTCAATTAAAGAACGTACCCTATGAGCATTAACTTCCCAACTTGCCATTTCCCCGTGTTCCTTACATGTGAGGCAGCAGAACACAAAAGGCAACCTCTTAAAAGGCAGGTCCAAATGGCACCTCATCTCTCTTCCTCCTGAACCCGTCTCCCCTGACAGCTACTGGAATTAAAAAGTGCCTTCCTTATTAATAGCAATACTGTCACTTGTTCTTTGTTGCAGTCGGCTGTTAATTTTTCATTTTTTATTATTTGTGGTTTTTGAGTTATTTAGCTTTTTATTCAGAAGCTCTCCTGTTTACTATTTCAGCCATCTGGTTGCTAGGGTCCAAATTCCCCTAGCAACCATGCACTTATTTGAATAAGAGACTGGAATACGAATAGGAGAGGCCTGAATAGAAAGATGAGTAATAAAAAGTAGCAATAACAATACATTTGTAGCCTTACAGAGCATTTGTTCTTTAGATGGGGTCAGTGACCCCCTTTTGAAAGTTGGAAAGAGTCTAGAAGAAGGCGATAAATAATTTAAAAAATATAGAAAATAAAAAATGAATAATAATTGAAAAGTTGCTTTGAATTTTCAATTCTATAACATACTAGAAGTTAGGGGAAGCACCCCTTTAAAGGGCACCTGTAGTGGTGTGTGGGTCGTGAAATTCGAGACCTGTCCCCTCCCAATCACCCAGCCTGGCCCACTGTTCCACCTCTATTTATTGGCCCGCGCCCAACCCAATGTGACATCACAAAAGGGGCAGGGCGAGTCCATGAATTTAGGGGCCGGAAGCTGGCAGTGCTAGGAGAGCAGAAGAGCTCAACCCTGATCCACCAGAGTATGGGCTCTTTTAACCCACTTAGTTGATGGGGAAAAACATTTAAGGGTAACAGGTGCCCTTAAAGGGGTAGTTCACCTTCAGGTTAACTTTTAGTATGGTATAGAATGCCTATTCTAAGCAACTTTTCAATTGGTCTTCATTATTTATTTTTAATAGTTTATGAATTATTTATTCTCCTGACTCTTTCTAGCTTTCAAAAAGGGGATCACTGACTGTCTTAAAACAAATGCTCTGTAAGGCAACACATTTATTGTTATTGCTATTTTTTATTACTCATCTTTCTGTTCTGGTCCTCCCCTATTAATATTTTATATTTTCATTCAAATCAATAGATGGTTGCTAGGGTAATTTGGACCCTAGCAACCAGATGGCTGACATTGTAAACAGGAGAGCTGCTGAATAAAAAGCTAAATAGCACAAAAAACACAAATAATAAAAAAGGAAGACCAATTGCAAATTAACTCAGAATATAACTAAAAGTTAACTCAAAGGTGAACAACCCCTTTTAAAGGAGAAGTAAAGGCTAAAAGTAAGTAAGCTTTATCAGAAAGGTATAAATACACCAGTAAACCCTCAAAGTAATGCTGCTCTGAGTCCTCTGTTAAAGAAACAGCACATTTCTTTCCTTCTATTGTGTACTCATGGGCTTCTGTATCAGACTTCCTGTTTTCATCTTAAACCTCCAGGGCTTGGTGTGACATCACTTCCTGCCTGAGTCTCTCCCTGCTCACTCATAGCTCTGGGCTCAGATTACAGCACTGAGGGGAGGAGGGAGGAGCAAACTGAGCCCCCCACACAGCTGTAATCTGAGCCCAGAGCTATGAGTGAGCAGGGAGAGACTCAGGCAGGAAGTGATGTCACACCAAGCTAATACTGCAGCTGCTATCCTAAACAGAGAGCTTCTAGAGCTTATTAGTCAGGTATGGTAAACATTCTACAGAATAAATATAACATTCTAGCTTGCACTATTGTAGCTAATCTATTGGCAATAAAATGCCTCCGTAGCTTTCCTTCTCCTTTAAATAAGTATGTTATGCTATTTAGATTTTCAACTACAAAAGATAGAATTAGAAATGCTCTACTCAATGTAAAGATTTGTACAGCCAACACAATTTCCTGCATCAGTGATTGTTTTGTGGTGTGTACCAGCCACGCGCCTGAACATACTTATGAAAAACAGCAGAATAAAGTGATTAAAGTGGCAGGCTGCTATTTACTTAACATATGAATAGAGAGTCTCTGCCTTCAGCAACACACGACAGAGCAGACAAAACCCATTTGTTTAATAGCAGAAGTACCTGTAGGAAATGTGTTTAGTTTGTATATAAACTTGTCACTTGTCCTTGCCAACATCATCACTCAATGTACTTACCTCTCAGAGGGAGAAATACCCTGCTTGGCCTCTAGGTGGCAGCCAATGGAGAATTTGCAGCCAATCGCTCCTCTGGGACCTGAGAAATGGAAACCATAGAGTGAGTGCGGATTCTTGTCGCTCTTGTTCATACACAACTGAACATGAAGGATTCCATGGCTGTGATCTACAATCACATGTAACAGCAGGGGAATTAGGCCAGAGGAAGAGAACGCAGAGCTACTGCCACTTAATTCACCACAAGGACACGATTACTTTTCATTTTAACCCAAAAAAAAATTATTTTCGTTGACTAAAGAACACCTAATTCTAAGCAACTTTCCAATATACATTCATTATCATTTTTCTATGGTGTTCTTAGTTATTTGTCCCTGTCCCTATCTATTCTCTACACTGCTGGTTCTGACTGTTGATACAATGTAAGTCCCTTTCTATTCTCTGCACTGCTGGTTCTGACTGTTGATATAATGTAAGCCCTTTTCTATTCTCTGCACTGCTGGTTCTGACTGTTGATGCAATGTAAAACAAAGCAACGGATTAACCTGTCTTTGCTGCTGGGGAATTTAGGGTTTTGCAACATGTTTAAAAAGCAACAACCGGGAGATAAGCAAATGCTGCTTTCAATAGCAATTGTTTTTACAAATAACTTTAAAAAATGTGTATTGGAGAGTAGTTTAGGATTAGGTTCTCTTTTATTAGACATTTTTTTAATTTTGGGCTGCTGTTAAAGTTGTATCCAATTCTAGTACACACACCATTTTATCCAAATTTTTAAAAATGATTTCCTTTTTCTGTGTAATAATAAAACAGTCGCTTGTACTTGATCCCAACTAAGATGTAATTAATCCTTATTGGAGGCTAAACCAGCCTATTGGCTTTATTTAATGTTTATATGATTTTCTTGTAGAAAATAGTAGTAGGGGGATAACATTTTTACCCAACAGGTGCCCTTTTAAGGTATGAAGATTCAAATTACAGAAAGATCTGTTATCCAGAAAGCCCCAGGCCCCTGAGCATTTTGGATAACAGGTCCCATACATAAACGTGAGTGTCTCTGCGCGCGTGCGTATAGAAAACAGCTTATTGCATTTATTATTAATTTATTAGTATAGCCTTAGCAATAGCCTACCTGCCTATAAATACAGAACCAAGGTGTGTCTTATAATTGTGGCACAGATCACTGCAGGTCTGACACGGCAGTAACAGCAAAGAAAAAAAAAAGGTTTTAGTTAGAAAGTGTGTTTGCTTGAGAAACACTTAGAGTTAATATAATGAAGCAGCTGTGTAGCCAAGAGGGCAGCTAGTGAGGCAGAAATAGAGCTACAGGGCATGTTTATATAGGAGATATAGTTCAGCTGTGCACAATAAAGGCCTTTTAGCTCTTACACTGGCACATAAACAGGGCCAAATACCATACATGAAACTCCACAGGATTACACAATGAAACGCTTCTGTATAATAACAGAATATATTTATGTAAAACGCATGAAAATGTATTTACTTTATGGGGTTACTAGTCCTTTGTCGCCCAGCAACAAATCGCTTCTTCTTCGGGCGACTAATCTCCACTAAATGCCTTCCCGCCGGCTAGAATGTAAATCACAGACGGGATCGCTTCGGCTTTCCGAAGTCACCTGAAGTTTCGTAGAGAGGCAACTTCAGACAACGAACAGATCAAGTGCCATCCCGCCGGCGATTTAGATTGAAGCCGGCGGCAAGGCAGTTCGGGGAGAAGAAGTCAATGGAAAGCCAAAAAGCTGTAAGATTGAGAATTTTTGGTCTGTAGCCTGTGCAGCAATGTCACTCACTTTCCCTGGATGCTCCTCATATTGTCAGAATCAAGATTTATAGGTTACGGGTTAGGTCAAACTTATATACAAGGATAAAGGGAACTCTAAACTGTATAAACAGCATAATCAATAGAAATCGACCGAGTAACGTAAAGAGCTCAGGGACAGATGAAAAGAGTCAAACTTTGCTCCCAGCAATACTCAGAATGTGATGTTCCGGTCTCTTTGGGGTCTATTAGACTCAGACTGGAGATTCAGTGTGTGGCTTAGAAGGGAAAGATTCAGAGAGAACAGGTGTGTAGGATCAGTTATCTGGAAACCCATTATCCAGAAAGCACCAAATTACGGAAAGCCTGTCTCCCATAGACTCCATTTTATCCAAATAATCCAAATTTTTAAAACTGATTTCCTTTTTCTGTGTAATAATAAAACAGTCGCTTGTACTTGATCCCAACTAAGATATAATTAATCCTTATTGGAAGCAAAACCAGACTATTGGGTTTATTTAATGTTTATATGATTTTCTAGTAGACTTGAAGAAATACTGTCATGGGGAAAAAACTTTTTTCAAAATGAATCAGTTAATAGTGCTGCTCCAGCAGAATTCTGCACTGAAATCCATTTCTCAAAAGAGCAAACAGATTTATTTATATTCAATTTTGAAATCTGACATGGGGCTAGACATTTTGTCAATTTCCCAGCTGCCCCCAGTCATGTGACTTGTGCTCTGATAAACTTCAGTCACTCTTTACTGCTGTACTGCAAGTTGGAGTGATATCACCCCCCTCCCTTTCCCCCCAGCAGCCAAACAAAAGAACAATGGGAAGGTAACCAGATAACAGCTCCCTAACACAAGATAACAGCTGCCTGGTAGATCTAAGAACAACACTCAATAGTAAAAACCCATGTCTCACTGAGACACATTCAGTTCCATTGAGAAGGAAAAACAGCAGCCTGCCAGAAAGCATTTCTCTCCTAATGTGCAGGCACAAGTCACATGATCAGGGGCAGCTGGGAAATTGACAAAATGTCTAGCCCCATGTCAGATTTCAAAATTGAATATAAAAAAAATCAGTTTGCTCTTTTGAGAAATGGATTTCAGTGCAGAATTCTGCTGGAGTAGCACTATTAACTGATGTGTTTTGAAAAAAACATGTTTTCCGATGACAGGATCCCTTTAAGGTATGAAGATCCAAATTATGGAAAGATCCGTTATCCGGAAACCCCCCAGGTCACGAGCATTCTGGATAACAGGTCCCATACCTGTATATGTTAAGCTATTATACAGCAGAATATGCTACAAACAGTCAGACTGCCAGTGCTATTGATTTGACTCTTAGGAAATCACATTCTCTGCCAACACACGGATACAATATGATGAAGAAAGTCAGGTTACAGATTGCATAAAATTCCCATCTTTCAAGCCCTTAAATGAAAATAGCAGAATAAAACAGATGTAGAATCTGCTCACTGGCCTCATACTACGGCTCTGGTTCTTTTTACAACTTATAAACATGAATGCAAAGTCAATGGGACTGTAGCTGCAGAACAGAATGGGATTCAGATTTGCCTGAAAATGTGCAACATTGGGTAAATTGGTGTCATTTTGGAGAGATTTAACTTTACGTCTCAAAAAGGTTATTGGCAACTCTACCCTCGCATGGAGGAATCCATTGCATGAGAATCACATGACCGTTTCCTTTCCGGCAAAAACAAAAGTACTCTCTTGCTTTATGGCACAAATTCTAGATTTGCTCTCAGTGATCAGTCCACATGGGGCACTTATTCATTTCTCCCACTGGTGACAAAGCACCACGAAAATGCCTCTCCATTAGTATTGGAATAATGCTATATTGACGGTTTCTAAAGGGAACTTCAAATATCACTCATGTATTATAAGGGATAATGTACCCCCTACTGTAAATGATAAGGATATTAGAAGTCACTGAGGGGTTGTTCTGTGACCATATAAAGGCACAAGGCTGCAGGCTGAGTTATACAGGGAACTCTGAGTATCACTCATGTATTATAAGGGATAATGTACCCCCTACTGTAAATGATAAGGATATTAGAAGTCACTGAGGGGTGGTTCTGTGACCATATAAAGGCACAAGGCTGCAGGCTGAGTTATACAGGGAACTCTGAGTATCACTCATGTATTATAAGGGATAATGTACCCCCTACTGTAAATGATAAGGATATTAGAAGTCACTGAGGGGTTGTTCTGTGACCATATAAAGGCACAAGGCTGCAGGCTGAGCTATACAGGGAACTCTGAGTATCACTCATGTATTATAAGGATAATGTACCCCCTACTGTAAATGATAAGGATATTAGAAGTCACTGAGGGGTTGTTCTGTGACCATATAAAGGCACAAGGCTGCAGGCTGAGTTATACAGGGAACTCTGAGTATCACTCATTTATTATAAGGGATAATGTACCCCCTACTGTAAATGATAAGGATATTAGAAGTCACTGAGGGGTGGTTCTGTGACCATATAAAGGCACAAGGCTGCAGGCTGAGTTATACAGGGAACTCTGAGTATCACTCATGTATTATAAGGGATAATGTACCCCCTACTGTAAATGATAAGGATATTAGAAGTCACTGAGGGGTGGTTCTGTGACCATATAAAGGCACAAGGCTGCAGGCTGAGTTATACAGGGAACTCTGAGTATCACTCATGTATTATAAGGGATAATGTACCCCCTACTGTAAATGATAAGGATATTAGAAGTCACTGAGGGGTTGTTCTGTGACCATATAAAGGCACAAGGCTGCAGGCTGAGCTATACAGGGAACTCTGAGTATCACTCATGTATTATAAGGATAATGTACCCCCTACTGTAAATGATAAGGATATTAGAAGTCACTGAGGGGTTGTTCTGTGACCATATAAAGGCACAAGGCTGCAGGCTGAGTTATACAGGGAACTCTGAGTATCACTCATTTATTATAAGGGATAATGTACCCCCTACTGATAAGGATATTTATTAGAAGTCACTGACTAGTGACCACACATGGTTGCAGACACAATATTAAAACAATGATTGGCTATGAGAGGTTTGGATGAAGGAAGAAATCATATTTTTCAATGGCTATGTTACAATGAATATCTGAACCTAAATACTAATTTATATCCAATGTGCCCAACTTACTGTACATCTATATTTTTCAGGTACAGGATCTATGAAGTGGCCACTGATACAGTTAATGATTGACTGATGGAGCACCGAGTACCACTGTGAAAGGTGGAACATATAGGTAGGTACGGTGGAACAGGGGCTTGAAAAGAGCTAAAAAAGGGGCTTCATCTATTTATATAGCGCCAACAAGTTACGCAAAGCTTTACCTTAGTTATAACTAGGGATGGCCTTTACGCCGAACCCCCGAATCCTTCACGAAAGATTCGGCCGAAAACCGAACCCTAATTTGCATATACAAATTAGGAGTGGGAAGGGGAAAACTTTTTTTTACTTCCTTGTTTTGTGACAAAAAGTTGCGTGATTTCCCTCCCTGTCCCTAATTTGTGTATGCAAATTAGGATTCGGTTCGGCCAGGCAGAAGGATTCGGCTGAATCCGAATCCTGCTGAAAAAGGCTGAATCCTGACCGAATCCCGGATTCGGTGCATCCCTAGTTATAACAAACAGGGAATACACGGTTAATAAACAAGGGTTTACAGAGTATAATAGAATTAGAGGCCCTACACGTGAGAGTTTAGAAATTGAGATAATTTTGTGATTTATGATACAGCAATGATTGATTAATTAATTAAGGTACATTGAATAAAGGTGGGTCTTTAAAGGGGATATAAAGGTAAAAAAAACAAAATCCCATTTTTACTTTCTTTAATGAAAAAGAAATCTTATCTCCAATATACTTTTATTAAAACATGTGTACCGTTTTTATAAGGAACCTGACTGTATGTAGTGAAATTCCCCCTTCGTTTTACTTGTTCTGACTGTTGCAGATAGGAAACTTCAGACGGTCCCTAACTGCTCTGCAGGGAAACATCATACTTTCAAACGGCAGGGGGGAGGCCCTCACCTTACTTCCCAGAACTCGAGCAGCTTTGTTTGTTTCCCTGTAGAGCAGCCAGCGACCATGTAGAGATTTGTATCCGCAGACCCAGTGCAGTCTGTATATTCTGATTATTAATCAGTCTTGCTGTATCGGCTTCTGGCGGATATTATATGACTTGAGCATTTTGATAATTTATGACGATCCCTAAGCTGCCCAGACCACACTGAGCATGTGCACAGTCTTGGTCTTGCAAAGATGTTTAAGTTACAAGGTGGTGACCCCCTGCGTCCAATTTTGAAAAAATAAATAATTTGTTTAATTAGGTTAATGGTGCAGTAAGTTCATGTTTATGTTACTAAAGAAAATACAGCATTTCTAGCCTTATACTATTTTAGACTTTAGCTCCCCTTTAAGCAGTGTTGAAAAGAAGGAGAAAGTCTGACAGCTTGAGGCTGAAGCATTAACATAACTGATATTTCTAAATCACCAAGTATTAGTAAAAAAAAGTATTAAAATGCATTTTCAAACAAATACCCTGAAAAGCGGTTCCCTGGATATATTGCAGACAGTCCAACACCACAGCACAGACACACGTTCTATTCTAGTCTATTAGAATAAGCCAGGCTTTTAAAGGGCCTTTTGAAAGTCAGGAAAAATTATTTATTATGCCTTCAACGTTTAGGTTAGCACAGAGTGACCTTTTTTCAAACCTTGATAAGGTCACACAGAACTGACCCAAACACTGACGGCATAATAAATTATTTTTCCTTTTTTTTTTTTTTCTCCAAGAAGCCCTATGAGCCGGACTTATTCTGACATACTGGATAAGATCATTTGGCACATGCTGCCAAAAAAAAAAGCTCTTTTCCATAGAAACACAGCACTCGATTGGGTCTGCCTCTCTATGTATTGCTCCCTACATATTACACTAAAGTTGTAATTATTCCTATAGGCCACTACCAACAGTACCGGTGTTTACTGGGCCAACCAGTACCAACAACTCTCAGCTCCCTCCATCCACCTTCACTCACAACCCAACTAAGAATTTAAAGGAAAGAAATGCTGGGTCAGATAATCAAGGCAACTTGCATTTTTCTAATATTAAATAACTAATACATAAAAAAAAAAAAAAACCCTTAAAACCTCCCACTTCCCAGCAGTGAAAATCTTTGTTTAGGGATATGAATCATATGCCAAATACAGACCCTATTCAATGAACTCATGTGAAAAACTTAATGGGGCTCATTTACAAATAGTGGGCAAATTTGAAGCTTGTTTATATCCCTTGGCAACCAGTGACTAGCTTTGTTTGCAGCCTGCTACAAGTTATTATGGGTTATATAAGTAATTAATGAGAGTTCCCTTTATAACTCAGCCTGCAGCCTTGTGCCTTTATATGGTCACAGAACAATCCCTCAGTGACTTCTAATATCCTTATCATTTACAGTAGGGGGTACATTATCCCTTATAATACATGAGTGATACTCAGAGTTCCCTGTATAACTCAGCCTGCAGCCTTGTGCCTTTATATGGTCACAGAACAACCCCTTAGTGACTTCTAATATCCTTATCATTTACAGTAGGGGGTACATTATCCCTTATAATACATGAGTGATACTCAGAGTTCCCTGTATAACTCAGCCTGTAGCCTTGTGCCTTTATATGGTCACAGAACAACCCCTCAGTGACTTCTAATATCCTTATCATTTACAGTAGGGGTACATTATCCCTTATAATACATAAGTGATACTCAGTTCCCTGTATAACTCCGCCTGCAGCCTTGTGTCTTTATATGGTCACAGAACAACCCCTCAGTGACTTCTAATATCCTTATCATTTACAGTAGGGGGTACATTATCGCTTATAATACATGAGTGATACTCAGAGTTCCCTGTATAACTCAGCCTGCAGCCTTGTGCCTTTATATGGTCACAGAACAACCCCTCAGTGACTTCTAATATCCTTATCATTTACAGTAGGGGGTACATTATCCCTTATAATACATAAGTGATACTCAGTTCCCTGTATAACTCAGCCTGCAGCCTTGTGTCTTTATATGGTCACAGAACAACCCATCAGTGACTTCTAATATCCTTATCATTTACAGTAGGGGGTACATTATCGCTTATAATACATGAGTGATACTCAGAGTTCCCTGTATAACTCAGCCTGCAGCCTTGTGCCTTTATATGGTCACAGAACAACCCCTCAGTGGCTTCTAATATCCTTATCATTTACAGTAGGGGGTACATTATCCCTTATAACACATGAGCGATACTCACCCTGCAGCTTTATACATTTACATTGTCACATAACTCTTAATATACCACTAATACCCATATAATCCTATCCTGTATAAGGCATCATTATAAACTTTACGGACAGTCATAACTAACGATATTAAAAGTAACAGTTTCAAACTTGTAACAAAAAGCCGCATCCTTCTAATATTAACAGTAGGGGGTACATTATTCAATATATCATTTAAAATAAAAAGGCAATTAGTCCCTTATAATATTCAGTGAAATGGATAAGTAGTCTATAAAGTATAAATAGCAATATATTTCAGTTGCGAATTAATGAGAAATAGGAGCCATATTTCATTATTTTTGCAGCCTCTTGTCTATAGCAACACGCACAGCCAAGTTGGTTTAAGGAGGTGGGCGCTTATGTATTTATGGAAACCTGTAAATATGAATAAGGTATAAACACAAGTATACAGTGCATCTGCTTTTAACCCTCTAGCTTCCATAGTTCTGTCCCAGGGATTGTATGATAAGCATTCATTATCATGGGCACTTGTTCGAGTGAAGGAAACCAATGCCTAGAAGTCTTTATAATGAAACGGTATAATGACTGTATGAAGACGCCACTCTGTATAATGAGGCCAATGTTTATAGAACAAATGACACTTTCCACTCTGGGGTTTTTCCAGTGAAAAAAAAAAATCATCTCATGAAGCCCACGTGATATTACAGAATAGCTGCAGCGTCTCCAGAAAGAGATGACATTTGATGGAAAGAAAACATGATTACATAAAGCCCCACAGGCTCCTACAATCCGCTGCGGCTGGCGACAACGTCGATTTATAGGACCAGAAACACCGGGAAACGCCCCGTACGCAATTCCATAATACGGGAACACAGCATGCACTTTCACAACTTCTGCATCATTTCTTGAAAACATGTTATTTTGATTGAAAATCGTTAACCTAAGGCATGAAATGTATGTATGTAATCTAAAGTGCCAGTAAAAACTGAATGGGTGACAGTTTAGCTAAAATATACTGTTATTTACAGCATGTATGATAGCCTGAAACAATACGAAATTCTGTTAATTATTCTCAACTACCCTATTCCTAAGGGAAATTTCAACGGGTTGGTTCACCTTTAAAGAGGTTGTTCACATATGATTTAAAGGAAACTATATCCCAAAATTAATATTTCAGCAACAGATAGTTTATATCAAATTAAATGGCACATGAAAGAATCTTACCAAACTGGTATATATATTTAAGTAAAAACTGCCCTTTTACATCTCTTGCCTTGAACCACCATTTTGTGATGGTCTGTGTGCTGCCTCAGAGATCACCTGACCAGAAATACTGCAGCTCTTAACTGTAACAGGAAGAGATCACCTGACCAGAAATACTGCAGCTCTAACTGTAACAGGAAGTGATCACCTGACCAGAAATGCTGCAGCTCTAACTGTAACATCAAGAGATCACCTGACCAGAAATACTGCAGCTCTAACAGGAAGAGATCACCTGGCCAGAAATACTGCAGCTCTAACTGTAACAGGAAGAGATCACCTGACCAGAAAAACTGCAGCTCTAACTGTAACAAAAAGAAGTGAGGAAGCAAAAGACAGAACTCTGTCTGTTAATTGGTTCATGTGACCTAACATGTTTGTTGGTATGTTTGTGTGCACAATCGTACAATCCCAGGGGGCGGCCCTTATTTTATTTATTTTTTTAAATGGCAATTTTCTATTTATGATTACCCAATGGCACATACTACTAGAAAAGTATATTATGAAAATGGTTTATTTATATGAAGCAGGGTTTTACGTATGAGCTGCTTTATGCAATATCTTTTTATAGAGACCTACATTGTTTGGGGGGTATTGTTTTCCTTTAACTATTTGTATGATGTAGACAGATATTCTGAGACAATTTGCAATTGTTTTTTTTTATTATTGTGGTTTTTGACTTATTTAGCTTGTATTCAGCAGCTCTCCAGTTTGCAATTTTAGCAATCTGGTTGCTAGGGTCCAAATGACCCTAGCAACCATGCATTGATTTGAATAAGAGATTGCAATAGGAATAGGAGAGGCCTGAAAAGAAAGATAAGTAATAAAAAGTAGCAATAACAATAAGTTTGCCGCCTCACAGAGCTTTTTTTTTTTTTAGTTGGGGTCACTGACCCCCATTTGAAAGCTGGCAAGAGTCAAAAGAAAAAGGCAAGTAATTAAAAAACAAATGATGAGCAATTGGAAAAAGTTACTTAGAATTGCCTATTCTACAACATACTTTAAAGGGGAACTATAGCGAAAATGAAAATGTAATATAAGCTCTCATACTGAAATAATAAACGTTCTAAATACAATCAATTCAAAATTATGCATTGTTTTGAAATAATCAAGTAGGGCTTCCTTTCCTTGAAAATGTATTAGAGCTCATTCAAATAACAAAATCTAACAAAATAACTGCCTTTTGCTCAAATTCTGCATGTAGAGACATATGATGGATCTAACTGTCAATGAATATCTGACACCCAACTGCTGCAAGAAGACAGAATGAAGAGAAACAGATGCTGAGAGAGGAATAGTGAATATAAACTTGATTATTTCAGATAGAGTACAGAATTTCAAATTGATTGTATTTAGAAAGTTTCTTATTTCAGTATGATGAAGCTTATCTTCCATTTTCATTTTCGCAATAGTTCCCCTTTAAAGGTGAACAACCCCTTTAATTGAACTTTTTGTAAGTTATAGAACGGCTAATTCTAAACAACTTTTCGATTGGCCATACTTTTTTTCTTTTGTGCAGTTATTAAAATATTTTCCTTTTTCTTCTGACTCTTTCCATTTCCAGCTTTCAAAAAAAAAAAAAAAAAAATGGGGGCCGCTGACCCCATCTAAAAAAACAAATGCTTTGTATGGCTACAAACAAACAAACAGTCTCTAGATCATAATAAAAGTTAATTTAAAAGAAACCCCCCTGGGCCTGATCATCATTGTTTATTGCACGATATAGAGAATAAAATAGCTATAAAATGTAAAGCTACTGAAGCCATTGAAGTGTCCCATGACTATGCTTGTATCTGGGAATTCCAAGGTAACATTAATTATCCTCATGATTAATAAGTGGGGAACATTTTATTTTTAATAAGTTCCATAAGTTCAAATGAGCCATGTTACACTCATGAAATCACTAAGTACCATTTAAAAACATACATTGTAAAGGTATGGGTTCCATTATCTGGAAACCCGGTTTCCAGAAAGTTCCAAATTATGGGAAGGCCATCTCCCATAGACTCCATTTTAATCAAATAATTTAAATTTTCAAAACCGATTTCCTTTTTCCCTGTAATAAAACAGTGCCTTGTACTTGATCCCAACTAAGATAACATTAATCCTAATTAGAGGTAAAACCTCCAACTAGGATTACTTTGCTCTGCTAAAAGTCATTTAAACATTAAAGGGATCCTATCATCGGAAAACATGTTTTTTTCAAAACACATCAGTTAATAGTACTGCTCCAGCAGAATTCTGCACTGAAATCCATTTCTCAAAAGAGCAAACAGAATTTTTTATATTCAATTTTGAAATCTGACATGGGGCTAGACATATTGTCAATTTCCCAGCTGCCCCTGGTCATGTGACTTGTGCCTGCACTTTAGGAGAGAAATGCTTTCTGGCAGGCTGCTGTTTTTCCTTCTCAATGTAACTGAATGTGTCTCAGTGAGACATGGGTTTTTACTATTGAGTGTTGTTCTTAGATCTACCAGGCAGCTGTTATCTTGTGTTAGGGAGCTGCTGTCTGGTTACCTTCCCATTGTTCTTTTGTTTGGCTGCTGGGGGGGAGGGGGGTTATATCACTCTAACTTGCAGTACAGCAGTAAAGAGTGATTGAAGTTTATCAGAACACATGACCACACATGACCAGGGGCAGCTGGGAAATTGACAAAATGTCTAGCCCCATGTGAGATTTCAAAATTGATATAAAAAAATCTGTTTGCTCTTTTGAGAAATAGATTTCAGTGCAGAATTCTGCTGGAGCAGCACTATTAACTGATTCATTTTGAAAAAAAAACCTAGGTCCAGAGCACTTTGGATAGCAGGTCCCATACCTGTACAGTTATGGGAATGGGATCTATTATACACAGGCTTGAGACATGAGGTTTTCTGGATAAAGGATCTCTCTGTACGCTGGATTTTGGCTGAACGTGATCACCACCTGCAAGGGATCCCTATTAGCAGCAACTTCTATTTCTTCTTCTTCTATCTCCTAGCCAAGCAAGAAGCTGAAATTAGAAGCAAAAGCCAGGGTATTTTTTGCTCTATTTATTGCACATAAACTTGAGTCATGCGCAGAACCAATTTGTTAAACCCGAACTGCATACTTACTTTTTGGACTCACTACCCGACCTGCAAGTACCTTATCCGTAAAACTCGCTATTGAGATCTGCGACCCGTCCCGTGACCCAAAAAAAAAACGGGAGAACTGCCGACCCGCGTCTATACCCGCTCCCGAAACTTCTACCTGCAACCCGCAGGGTACCGCAGGTTTTTGTGGATAACCCTCGGGGAACTGACCCGCTGCAAAACTCTTACATAAACACCCAGCCTTGTGGGACGTGAGGCTTCTAAAGTAGTAGCCCAGGCCTGTGTTGCTTTTAGCCATCAGAAGCACCAGCCCAGGATGTTCGTAATTACGCCTTTCCTTCTCCTTTAAATATTAAAGAAATATTCATTACATGAGAATTAATGTCTGTTTTAAAGAGGCATTGTAGTCATCTGGCATGCAGGAAAAGAACGTGTTCTTATACCTTTTACAATAAGGGGCAGATTTCTTAAGGGTCAAATTAAAAATTTAATTTTTGCGTTTTCTTTTATGGTCAAAAATGTCAAATTCAAATAGGAATTATCCAAACGCTATTAGAGTTTTTAAAAAAAAAATCCGAATTAGATTTTAGGGGTTTATCCTACTCTGGCCCTTTAAGAATTAAAATTTGACTATTTGCCACCAAAAACCTGCCGAAGTCAATGGGAGAGGTCCAGGGATCAATTTGGAGATGTTTGCAGCCTTCCTGACATTCTAATTAGATTCGAGTTTTTCGGGTCGTTAAAATTCGTTCGGGTTCGAAATTTGACCCTTTATAAATGTGCCTCTAAAAGGGAATGGCTTCTCTATATGTAAAGAAATATATGTACATGATGCAAAGCTTGGCTACACGCGAGTTATGATGGTGGCAAGAAATTCCCAAACACGTAAGCAATTCCCAAACATCGCTTCATCAATTGGAGCCAGAACATCACAAGTGACACTGGGGTAATGCTCCACAATGAGGAGTCATTGCGCTTTAATAAACATTGCTCTTCTACTCAATTACATTGTGGCCCTGAGGCAAACATGGCAGCTGCCACGGCCCACAGGCTTCATTTGATATTCAGTGGTTATTCAGTGGTTGGAAGAAGCTGCATCAAGCAACAGCTCCATTAGTCATGTAGGCTGCCATGTTTTTCTTTTAAATAGGGCTAGCTTTAAATAGACCAGTGGCAATTTAAAGTATTTTAAAGGAGAACGAAATCCTTAAAAATTAATGTGGCTAAAAATGACATTTTATATAGTGAACTTATTGCACGAGGCTAAAGTTTGAGCTTGTCAATAGCAGCAATGATCCAGGACTTCAAACTTGTCACAGGGGGTCACCATCTTGGAAAGTGTCTGTGACACTCACATGCTCAGTGGGCTCTGATTGGCCGTTGAGAAGCTAAGCTTAGGGCTCGTCACTAATTATCCAGCAGAAAATCAGCTTCCCTGGCTGTAATATAAGCTGATGCTACAGGTTTGCTGATTATTCAATTCTGATGCTAATTGCACTGGTTTCTGTGCTGCCATGTGGTAATTATGTGTATTAATTACTAATCAGCCTTATATTGTGACATTTCTATTCTATGTGTACTGTATATTGTGAGTGGGTCCCTAAGCTCAGTAAGTGACAGCAGCACAGAGCATGTGAATCAGTGAATCAGCAGAAAAGAAGATGGGGAGCTACTGGGGCATCTTTGAAGACACAGATCTTTACTGCAAAGGGCTGTGGTTTAGTTATGTGCAGGCTGGCCCGGGACCCACAGGTTTACCCATGGGTCGGGCGGGTTCGGGCCGACTCCTGCACAAAATCTTTGGCGACCTAGTACTACCATCTTCCGGCGCTGGAATTTATAAACTTCCGCCTACCCCGTCCCTTTTGGGACGTCACTGTGGGGCGGGTTAGGGTCGGGTGCAGATTGAGAAATTCTCTACCCGCACATCACTACTGTGGTAGTTGCCTTGGGCTGGGACAGAAGCACAAAACATCATGTACAACGTTTCTACCTACTTTTTAAGTTAGGCTTTAGTTTTCCTTTAAACACACTACTATTCATAGCGAACAGCAAAACAAAACGGATTAATATAGTGAATAAAGTACCCACTCTTCAAAAATAAGTTACCGAGGTGTTCCATGCCCATCTAAAAGCACGAGGCCGAACTTGAGACGACTACTAATATCCTCATATTTTGCAACAGGGGTTTTTTGTTTTGTTTTTTTAATTATAATACACAAGTTTCAATGAGTCATGTGACAAATGACATCACTAAGCTCTGTTTGTAACCGATGACATCACTAAGCACCGTTAATAAGCAAATCATTTACAGGATATTCATGGCTTGTGTGTATTAGAAAAATAGATTGCCCCCCCCCCCCAAAAAAAAAAAAAAAAAAAAAAAGATACTGCAGGAAATAGGAGGGAGAGGTTAGTCTTTTATCACCCCGTATACAGATATCACATACAAATGTCAATAGAAATCAGCATAGCCTTTCTCCAAAGTCATAACTGCTCCAACATATTTTCATATTAACAGGCACCATAACAGAAAAATCTCTGAAAGAGATAATTCATATTGAAATGAATCATGTGTATATATATGTATAACAGTGTAAATGTACATACATACGTGCACCCAATTTCAAAGAGGTAAAAGCACCCACCTTCCGCCAACTCCCACATACGAGCAACAAAACTCATATAAAGCGGCCTCATAACAATCAAACGATTGCCCAGAAAATCATATGAAATACATTCTGAATCTTTTTTTTTTTTTTAAAGCAAATATGAAAACTGATTTTCAGGGGGAATAGATATGATAGTGAGTGTACTCCATTATACACATATTTTACATAAAAACCTTGTAGTTCACCAATATCAAGTGCATTGGAATTGCGAGGAAGACGCACACAGACAGACGTTTATTAAACAACAATTTTATCATTGCTCAAAATCAAACTTCATTTGTAAAGGAAAAAAAAATCCTAAAATTTAAAGGGAATCTGCTTTTTTGCTGGTCCCATGTGGTCGCTCGCTGTCTTGCAAATAATGGCGCTGCAGGGTCGCAGGCAAGCTCGCTCTTCCATATCTGTGACTGTTCTGGAAGGAAGCCCGGGGTGTTCTTGTAAGGCTTAGCTAAGCAGCTGCTCTAAGATTAGTGCAACCGCGTTTTTAAACTTGCCTCTAGTGTAAAGAATTGTTACAAAAATAAATAAAAAAAAAAAAAAAAAAAAAAAAAAACTTTTATAGAAATTCAGGTATGGGACCTGGGGTTTTTCGTAAAATGGATCTAGCTGTAATTTGAATCTTCATACCTTAAGGGGCCAATTTACTTAGCTTGAGTGAAGGAACAGAGGACAAAAAAACGTTGAATTTCGAATGGTTTTTTTTTGGCTACTTCGACCTTCGAATGATTCGAACTAAAAAATCGTTCAACTATTCAACCATTTGATAGTCGAAGTACTGTCTCTTTAAGAAAAAACTTCGACCCCCTAGTTCGCCACCTAAAAGCTACTGAAGTCAATGTTAGCCTATGGGGAAGGTCCCCATAGGCTTAGGTAGCATTTTTAGGTCGAAGAAAAATCGTTCGATCGATGGATTAAAATCCTTCGAATCGAACGATTCAAAGGAATTTAAGCGTTCGATCGAACGAATAGTGCTAAACCCTTCGACTTCGATATTCGAAGTCGAAGAATTTAACTTCGACAGTCTAATATCGAAGGGTTAATTAACCCTCGATATTCGACCTTAAGTAAATTTGCCCCTAAATCACGTAAACATTATATAAACCAAATAGGCTGGTTTTGCTTCCAATAAGGATTAATTGCATATTAGTTGGGATCAAGTACAAGCTACTGTTTTATTATTACAGAAGAGAAGGAAATCATTTTTAAAATGTGAATTATTTGAATAAAATGGGGTCTATGGGAGATGGTTGTGCCATAATTTGGAGCATTCTAGATAATGGGTTTCCTGATAACAGATCCCATAACTGTAGATAGATAGATAGATAGATATAGATAGATAGATAGATAGATACCCGTATATACTCGAGTATAAGCTGTCCCGAGTATAAGCCGAATTTTACCTCCAAAAACTGGGAAAGCTTATTGACTCGAGTATAAGCCTAGACGAGAAATGCAGCAGCTTCTGGTAAGTTTCAATCAAAAAATTGAGGGTTTCTGCTCCCATTGGAGGTGCCGGCATCTCGTTTTTGGATGCCGGCGACCATTCTTGGACACCGGCGAATATACTTGGAGACTATTCTTGGACACTGGCGACGATTCTTGGACGCCGGCGACCGTTTTTGCGCTTGACCCGAGTATAAGCCGAGGTAGAGTTTTTCAGCATATTTTGGGGGCTGAAAAACTCGGCTTATACTCGAGTATATACGGTAGATTTTTTTTTTTTTTTAATTTTTACTCCATTTTGCTACCTTTTTTATAGAAAAACTACTGGCTAATAACCAAAAGGATCTAGTTCTGTTCTTTACACGGCTACATGAGGTTGAAATGAACATTCATAAAACTTATTCATGTTCTTGTATCATGCTGCACTGTAGTACGGGGTGCCATTAGTAATTGAATGAAATAAACGCTCTAATGTGCCATAAGCCGAATGCTTCCCTCTCACAGTAAATATGGCTGCTCTGCCAATCCCAGCTGAGCTAGGTTTAAAAAATAAATAAAAATTAAAAGCTGTTGTTCCCCTTTTAATGAACTTTCAGTAGGATGTAGAGAGCTCTATTCTGAGCCAATCTACAATTGATTATCATTTCTGTTATGATTCATGATTTTTGGACTATTTAGCTTTTTGTTCAGTGGCTCTCCAGTGTGGAATTTCGGCAGCTGATTTCTAGGGTCCAGTTTAACCTAGCAACAGGCAGTAGTTTGAAAGGGAGACAGGAATAGGAGACGGCCTAAATAGGTCAATAATAAAAAGTAACAATAAAACGGTAGCCTCGCGGAGCAATAGGTTTTTGGCTGTTGGGGGTCAGTGACCCCATTTGAAAGATAGGAAGAGAAAAAAAAATTGAAAAGTTGCTAAAAATATAGCATTCTATAGCATACTAAAAGTCAACTACCCCTTCAAAATCTCAAATTCAACAAATTCTTAGGATTCTCTATTAGGCAATTGCGTGATGGGTGGGTTTAACCTACGAGCCAAGTTCCATCATACTGGTGAATAACAGAAAACAAAACATCTAGTCACAAATGTACCCAATAATGTGCTGTATTACCCTAAAAACAGCGTCTCTCACCAACAGTAACGAAAACATACAAAGCGGCAGATTTATCAAGGGATCGAATTAAAAATTAGAATTTCGGATTAGAATTTGAGTTTTTTATGGCCAGAACGGTCAAATAGGGAATTCTTAAAATGCAATTCAATGCCCTTTAAGAACTTGAATTTGACTATTCGCCATCTAAAAGCTGCCGAATTGCCGTTTTAGTCAATGGAATACGTTCTGGGATCAATTTGGGGTTATTTGCAGACTTCCTCTCTTTGGGAGAAAAAAAACTCAATCTAATTTTGAAAAAACTCAAATAGAATTAAATTCCAGTATTCGGGTCGATCCTATTCACCAGAGTTTGAACACTTCGATTTAATACATTTCAACTGGTTCGGATGCACCGAATCCACTATTTGGGATTTGGCCGAATCCCCGAATTGTTTGTAAAAGATTTGTTCAAATACTGAACCCGAAATTTGCATATGCAAATTAGAGGCGGGAAAGGAAAGTGGTGAAGCTTTTTTTACTTCCTTGTTTTCTTACGGAAAGTCACATGCATTCCATTCCAGCCCCTAATTTACTTATGTAAATTAGGATTCGGTTCGGCCAGGCACAAGGATTCGGCCGAATCCTGCTGAAAAAGGCCGAATCTTGGATTCGGTGCATCCCTATTGAATTAAGAGTTGATGGGAGTTTATATAAAAAAAAAAAAAAAAAAAAAAAAAAAAAAAAAAACTCACATGATCACGAAATTCAACCTTTAATAGATGTGCCTCAAAGTGTTGTAAACTCACACCTGGGTGGGACAACCGTGACTTATAGGAAATACTTCAAGATAATTCCGACTTTATCCAAGATAAACGGCAGAATGTAATTAGGTGAATCATCCCGTTGTCATGGAGACATCATTTGAGCATAACAAAAATATAATAAAGTGACAGAGTAGACAATGCAGCTGAAATGAATCACTAAGTTCAGTTTGCAGAAGGCAGAGGAATCCTGCGAGTGGAGATGCCGATTAGTAACAAAAGGGGGATGATCTCTTTAAATTGATTTCTCTGTATGAAATAGATACGGCTATTGTAAACCAATCAGATTATTTCATTCCATCCCACACCTCTGCAACATGGTATTAAAGGGGCCCTTAACCCAAAAAAATGAAAATAGAAAATACAATAGTGTCTAGTGAAATGGCATTAGATTAGTGTTAGGTCAAGCGCAGGCTTATACTGACCAATTAACTGTTTGTATGATGTAAAGAGTGATATTCAATGACAATTTGCTTTATTTTTTATTATTTGTGTTTAATTTATTTAGCTTTTTATTCAGCAGCTCTCCAGTTTGCAATTTCAGCCATCTGGTTGCTAGGACCCAAATTACCCTAGTAACCATGCAATATGAAAGGGCCTGAATAGAAATAGGAGTAATAAAAAGAAGCAACAACAAATTTGTAGCCTTACAGAGCATATGTTTTTATAGATGGGGTCAGCGATCCCCTTTTTGAAAGCTGGAAAGAGTCAGATGGCGGCAAATAATTCAAAAAGTCAGCATTGCATGCTTACAGGTCTCTGTGAAATAAATAAAAACAGGTGCTGCTTTCAATGGCAAATATATTTGCAAATCATTTTAAAACCACTAAAAGTGTATAATTAATGCTTAGGAAAAAGTGGTTTAGCATTACAATTTGTTTCATTGGACAAAGTTTTGTGTTTAAATCCCCTTTAAAGGGACTGTTTACCTTTGAGAACTTTAAATACAGTGGTGTGAAAAACTATTTGCCCCCTTCCTGATTTCTTATTCTTTTGCAGGTTTGTCACACAAAATGTTTCTGATCATCAAACACATTTAACTATTAGTCAAAGATAACACAAGTAAACACAAAATGCAGTTTTTAAATGAGGGTTTTTATTATTTAGGGAGAAAAGAAATCCAAACCTGTGTGAAAAAGTAATTGCCCCCTGAACCTAATAACTGCTTGGGCCACCCTTAGCAGCAATAACTGCAATCAAGCGTTTGCGATAACTTGCAACGAGTCTTTTACAGAGCTCTGGAGGAATTTTGGCCCACTCATCTTTGCAGAATTGTTGTAATTCAGCTTTATTTGAGGGTTTTCTAGCATGAACCGCCTTTTTAAGGTCATGCCACAACATCTCAATAGGATTCAGGTCAGGACTTTGACTAGGCCACTCCAAAGTCTTCATTTTGTTTTTCTTCAGCCATTCAGAGGTGGATTTGCTGGTGTGTTTTGGGTCATTGTCCTGCTGCAGCACCCAAGATCGCTTCAGCTTGAGTTGTCGAACAGATGGCCGGACATTCTCCTTCAGGATTTTTTGGTAGACAGTAGAATTCATGGTTCCATCTATCACAGCAAGTCTTCCAGGTCCTGAAGCAGCAAAACAAGCCCAGACCATCACACTACCACCACCATATTTTACTGTTGGTATGATGTTCTTTTTCTGAAATGCTGTGTTACTTTTACGCCAGATGTAACGGGACGCGCACCTTCCAAAAAGTTCAACTTTTGTCTCGTCGGTCCACAAGGTATTTTCCCAAAAGTCTTGGCAATCATTGAGATGTTTTTTAGCAAAATTGAGACGAGCCTTAATGTTCTTTTTGCTTAAAAGTGGTTTGCGCCTTGGAAATGTGCCATGCAGGCCGTTTTTGCCCAGTCTCTTTCTTATGGTGGAGTCGTGAACACTGACCTTAATTGAGGCAAGTGAGGCCTGCAGTTCTTTAGATGTTGTCCTGGGATCTTTTGTGGCCTCTCGGATGAGTTGTCTCTGCGCTCTTGGGGTAATTTTGGTCGGCCGGCCACTCCTGGGAAGGTTCACCACTGTTCCATGTTTTTGCCATTTGTGGATAATGGCTCTCACTGTGGTTCGCTGGAGTCCCAAAGCTTTAGAAATGGCTTTATAACCTTTGAAATTGAACTCAGGTGTGATAAACCACAGTTAAGTTATTTTTTAACAAGGGGGGCAATCACTTTTTCACACAGGCCCATGTAGATTTGGAGGTTTTTTTCTCCCTTAATAACGTAAACCTTCATTTAAAAACTGCATTTTGTGTTCAATTATGTTATCTTTGACTAATAGTTAACGGTTTTTGATGAGCAGAAACATTTAAGTGTGACAAACATGCAAAAGAATAAGAAATCAGGAAGGGGGCAAATAGTTTTTCACACCACTGTATGTTGTAAAGAGATATTCTGAGACAATTTGCAATTGAATTTCATTTTTATTATTTGTGGTTTTTGAGTTATTTAGCTTTTTATTCAGCAGCTCTCCAGTTTGCAATTTCAGCCATCTGGTTGCTAGGACCCTAATTCCCCTAGTAGCGATGCACTGATTTGAATAAGAGACTGGAATATGAATAGGAGAGGCCTGAATAGAAATATTAGTAATAAAAAGTAACAATAAATGTGTAGCCTTACAGAGCGTTTGCAGCTTTCAAATGGGGAGGTCACTGACCCCCTTCTATAAAGCAAAGAGAAGAAAAAGGCCAATAACTATAAAAAAAAAAAAAGAAAAAAAAAAAAAAAAAGAAAACCAATTGAAACGTTGCTTAGAATTTGCCATTTTATAACATACATAAAGTTACCTTTAAAGAAGGAAAGCTACCAAGGAAGTTTATTGCCAATAGATTAGCCACAATAGTACAACATTTTTTATTTTTTAGAATGCTTTTCCATACCCGAGTAATCAGCTCTAGACACTGTGTCTGTTTGTTTAGTGTAGCAGCTGTCATATTAGCTTGGTCTGACATCACTTCCTGTCTGAGTCTCTCCGTGATCGCTGATAGCTCTGAGCTCAGATTACAGCAGGGAGGGGAAGATGGAGGAGGGAAAGGGAGGGGAGGAGGAGAGAGAGGGAAGGAGGAGAGAGGAGCAAACTGAGCATGCTCAAGCCCAAGCCCTGGAGGTTTAAGCTGAAAACAGGAAGTCTGATACAGAAGCCCATGAGTACACAATAGAAGGAAAGAAATGTGCTGTTTCTTTTGACAGAGGACTCAGAGCAACATTACTTTGAGGCTTAACTGATATATTCATATAGACCTTTCTGATAAAGCTTACTTACTTTTAGCCTTTACTTATCCTTTAAGGAATCGTGGCCACTAAGAGAGATGACTGGTGACACGTAGCAGTGATACTTTAAAATGTAACATTTCAGCAAAGTTTGTTTCCTTTGCAAAGTGAAATATAAAGTGAAATATAAAGTGAAATAGATATAGATATATATATAGTTAGTCCTCTGACCTCTCCAGTGAAAAGTGCTCAGCCAGCAAAATAAATCTCACCTCCCCAGCCTGCATTTATCTCTCTGCTTTTATCTCATCACACTTATACCTCTGCAAAACTGGGTCATAAAGTAGTGAAGAAACAACTGTGAAACAGAACAGCCCCACACTTTTCAGCGTGACTATTGGTGAAGGTGCAGAGCTGAAAGCTTTAGAATCACTCGCACTTCCTTCCAGAAAGAAAATCACTTTTCTCAGATTCATTTTTCTCCCTATTTATGAAGGTCAGTACATGTGCCGTTACACAGTGGATATAGAGAAGCAGCGTGCCATTTTATCTAGACTGGAATATGAATAGAAAGCGGATTGCAATTGTTTGTGGGTTTTTTAGCTTTTTATTCAGCAGCTCTCCAGTTTGTAATTTCAGCTGTCTGGTTGCTAGGGTCCAAATGACCATAGCAACGATGCATTGCTTTGAATAAGAGACTGAAATATGAATAGGAGAGGCCTGAACAGAAAGAGGAGTAATAATAAATTTGTAGCCATACAGAGCAATTGTTTTTATATGGGGTCAGTGACCCTCATTTGAAAGATAGAAAGGAGACAACATATAAAAATTTAAGTTGCTTAGAATTGGCGATTTTATAACTTACACAAAGTTAACCGAAAGGTGAACCACCTCTTTAAAGCAATTCCACCCAGCCATTGGGCCAACGATGGGATCGTAATAGGCATCAACTCAGGCCATCGGGAGAGGACTGTATCAGTGGGCTACGAGTCCTGCGTGGAACCAATTTGTTAAACCTGAACCCAACCCGCATACTTAGCCGCTTGGACTCGCTACCCGACCCGCAAGTACCTGATCCGCAACCCGACCATCAAGAAACAGGAAGTGCTGTCATTGTAAACTGGAAGTGAGTAGGGGCAATTTTTAAAAGTGCAGCTTTTCTGCCAGATATCTATCAGACAAGCCTGTCGGAGAGCCCCATGCACGGGCATATAAACTGCCAACTTAATCGGAAGGGCCAAATCAGCAGCTTTAAACTGTCAGTGTATGGTCAGCTTAAAGCTGCTCATACATATGTAGATCCGCTCGTTCGGTCAGGTTATCAAACGAGAGGATCTCTTCACGTTATGCCCACCTTTAGCAATATCGGCCTGATCTATACACAGTATGAAATGTATGACGATTGCCAGAAAGAGACACTGCATTAGGGTCGGGCCACACTGGGCGTTTTGGGGAGATTTGGACGTCTGGCGACTAATCGTCTAGTTTTTGCGGCAACCCAAACGCCTTCCCTCACTCTGCGCCGGCTAAAATGAAAAAACGCCGTCGCTAATCGATTCGTTTTCCAAAGTTTCCTCGCGACTTTAGAAAACGTTTTTTTTTTTCATTTTAAGCCGGCGCAGAGTCAGGGAAGGCGTTTGGGGAGATTGGTCGCCGCAAAGACGAGGTGATTAGTCGCCAGGCGACCAAATCTCCCCAAAACGCCCAGTGTGGACTTACCCTTAAGCAGGTCCATCTGTAGAACTGTACCAAAAATCACATCATTAGACAAACCTTTCTGAAACACACTACGGGATGTACATCGTATTTTTGTGCTAAAATTCATGGATTATACCAATTACTCTAAACCATGTAACAAAAGTTATAATTTATTAAACGGAAAAAAACATAAAAAAGCATAAATGAATTAATACTGATAACCAACGAATTAAGTTCCACGTTTTTATTCTTTAAATTATTCTTTATATGGTTAAATTATTCTTTACAAGGCCATTTTACTTTGCATTTTTGGTTTGAGAAAAAAAGCGTTTTTTTTTTTTTTGGTTTTTTTTTCATGGTTTCTACATCCACTAAAATCACCAGTCAGAAAGTTAATAAATGGGCCTCATTTATCAAAACTGGGCAAATTTACATGTAGGTAGTATTCCATGGTAACCAAATGTACGCTGTTTTTGTTAAGCTGGTTTTGGGGGGAAAAAAGCTGATCAATGATTGGTTACTATGGGTTACTGCCCTGGTGCAAATTTGTTAATAAATGAGCCCCACTATGTACATCACTGCAGTATTCATAGATATATAAGGAGACATATACGATAAATGAACCCGATCCCCATTTTAGTTTTTGGTGTAAATTGATATATTCAAAATTAGCCCGTTTATTTGAGATCCCCATAGATGTTCTTTGGTCCCTATTCGAGATTCAAATAAGGGGTGGGTGTGTCCTAACGGTCCCTGCCCGAAGCACAGTAGGAGGAGACAGCCAATCACAGCCCTGCAGTCCCAGAAGCAAAGACAAGCTTCAGTTCCCTATCAGGTCAGCCTAGCTGCTGATTGGTTCCTATTCATTAATGCAATGTGGGCTCTTGCACAGCCAGGGAAAGGAGGCAGCAGGAAGTGGAACAAATGGGCGGGACTAGTATGTTTTTGCAAAAATTTACAATAAAGTATCCGGAAACACAACATGTTAAAGCACATTCCTTCTATATCCAAGAGTTTAATGCACTGGCACATTCTTCTTTTTTGCATAATACGCCTCCTTTAAAGGAGGTATTCAGTTGAAAAAAAAAAGTACACAAAATTTCACTTAAAGGGATCCTGTCATCAGAAAAAAATTTTTTTTTCAAAACGCACCAGTTAATAGTGCTACTCCAGCAGAATTATGTACTGAAATCCATTTCTCAAAAGAACAAACAGATTTTTTTTATATTTAATTTTGAAATCTGACATGACATATTGTCAATTACCCAGCTGTCATGTAACTTGTGCCTGCACTTTAGGAGAGAAATGCTTTCTGGCAGGCTGCTGTTTTTCCTTCTCAATGTAACTGAATGTGTCTCAGTGGGACATGGGTTTTTACAATTGAGTGTTGTTCTTAGATCTACCAGGCAGCTGTTATCTTGTGTTAAGGGAGCTGCTATCTGGTTACCTTCCCATTGTTCTTTTGTTTGGCTGCTGGGGGGGGGGGTGATAGTCCAACTTGCAGTACAGCAGTAAAGAGTGATTGAAGTTTATCAGAGCACAAGTCACATGACTTGGGGCAGCTGGGAAATTGACAATATGTCTAGCCCCATGTCAGATTTCAAAATTGAATATAAAAAAAATCCGTTTGCTCTTTTGAGAAATGGATTTCAGTGGAGAATTCTGCTGGAGCAGCACTATTAACCGATTCATTTTGAAAAAATAAATTTTTCCCATGACAGTATCCCTTTAAGCCACTTTCCAATATATATTAAAGGGGACCTGTCAACCTAAGAAATAATTTTAAATTCTTTTCTAGCATGTTAGTTGAGCAAAAAAAAAAAAAATTTTTACTTACACTGTATTTATTTTTTAAATTTTGTTTCCTTCGGTTTTGGAATTATGCAATCACTGCAAGCAGCCAGCTGCCATTTTGTGGACACGGTTATTAAGGGAAATTTTGTATCACCCCAAAATCTTGTGTGTGCACCAGAATGGGGAACCTAATGTCCATGTGCAGTGCCCTAAACAATTATAGAGCCTGAGGAGGGAAGGGGGAATGTGAGGAGAGCAGTGACATGTAGGAAGTGCTGAATGGAAAGTGAAAGTAATTGACTGCCCCTCCTCTATGCCACGGGCATAGAGGCGGGGCAGGTAATATTTGATTGACAGTTTAGATATTTAAACACCTTTATAACAGGTATGGATGTTTTAATGAAAAAATTTTTTGGGGTTCCATATTTAATTTGGATTTTTTTTTTTTTTTAAATGTATTAAAAAAAATCCCACTTCAATGTAATAAAAGATTTTATGGCAATTCCCCATGTAATAGGGTCTCTCTCTATTAATTCTTTCCACGCACACAGGTACCTTTAAGTTTCAAACAGAATTTTTCCCTATGTGCTCAAAAGAAATCGATGTGAACTAAACAGTGACCCGAACGATTGTTTGATCCCTGAATGTTTCCGTGCCTCCCCTGGCAGTTAATAACATGTCTCCCGTGGGCCAGAGACGTGGCATTTCGAAGCCACTGATGTATAAATACGTCAATAGGATATTTAAAGCTCACACACGCTGGATGAGTTAATAGTAAGTTAAAAGCAATACAATCCCATAATAGGTTAATACAGCAAGAGGATTTCAAATAAAACTTTTGTCATGATTATGTTCTTTAATCACAGTTCGGTTAGTCTGAAGGGCATGAAAAGGCCAGTTTATGCTTTAAGTCTTTAGTGAGATAGATGCAGTAACTGTATATCATACATAAACAAAACTCCTACAAATTAAGAGGGGTTCCCAAACTTTTTCATATGACTGTATATGATTGGCTGAGCTTTCAAAGTGGCAACTTCCTTTTAATATGTAACTTGCCTTATGGAAACCGTAGTATTTCAGCAGTGACAAAATTTATTGGATTAACAGAAAATATACATCATAACAAAATTAGACAGGTGCATAAATTTAGGCACCCCAACAGAGATATTACATCAATACTTAGTTACAAATGTAACAGCCTCTAGACGCCTCCTATAGCCTTTTATGAGTGTCTGCATTCTGGATGTGGCTATTTGTGACCATTGGTCCATACAAAATCTCTCCAGTTCAGTTAAATGTGATGGCTGCCGAGCATGGACAGTCTGCTTCTAATCATCCCATAGATTTTCCATCATATTCAAGTCGGGGGACCCCAGAATATTGTACTTGTCCCTCTGCATAAATGTCTTTGTAGATTTCCAAGTGAGTTTAGGGTCATTGTCTTGTTGGAATATCCGACCCCTGCAGAGTAACTTCAACTTTGTGACTGATGCTTGAACATTATCCTGAAGAATTTGTTGATATTGGGTTGAATTCATCCGACCCTTGACTTTAACAAGGGCCCCAGTAGTCCCTGAACTAGCCACACAGCCACTCAACTAGCCACACAGCCCCACACCATGATGGGACCTCCACCAAATGTGACCATAGGTAGCAGGTGTTTTTCTTGGAATGCCGTGTTCAAATCAGTGCATGGTTGCTAGGGGAATTTGGATCCTAACAACCAAATTGCAAACTGGAGAGCTGCTGAATAAAAAGCAAAATAACTCAAACCACAAATAAACCAATTGCAAATTGTCTCAGTATATCACTCTCTACATCTTACTAAAAGTTACGTCGAAGGTGAACAACCCCTTTAAGGCTACTATAAAATCATGTAAAAATAAAATAAACCGAATAGGCTGATTTTGCCTGCAGTAAGGATAAATCTTCGTTGGGATCAAGTACAAGCTACTGTTTTATTATTACACAGAAAAAGGAAGTCATTTTTAAAAATTTTGATTATTTGGATAAAATAGTGTCTATGTGAGATGGCCTTTCTGTAATTCGGAGCTTTCTGGTACAAGGCTACAGTAACAGAGTATCACTCGTGTAGTATTTACTCCTAAACAGTGTGGACCTAAAATATATACATTATATAGATGAACATTATTTTGAATGCTTCCATGAAGAGGTTATCCTTTATAGCTGTTGCTTTTTTATGTTTGACATCCAACATTTTATCAGGGCCCTCCTTAGCACTTTGACAAACAGCTGAATCAGCCATCCAACCAGAGTTCCAAAAATATATAGGATAATAAGCAATTTCTTTTAAATTAGACCCTGACATTTAGGGCCCTGACAGACATGAAGATAAGTCACCCCAAAATGAATCTCATATACCTTGAAAAAAAATAAACAAATGTTTTGGTGCTTTTAACCTTCACAGTCACATGTTTCCCAAGCATTGAATTTAATTTACTCTATATTTTGGTTTTGTTGTTTGAGTCTTTTGCCTTTATCTCTCCGAAACTGAAACATGGCATTCGATCTGGATAGCGGCAGTACTGCATGCCTGTGTAAATCATGATTTTAATAAAGATTTCTTTTGATAAACCTCTATTTGTCCATTATATCGCCCTAGTCTGGAACAAAAACAGGGAACAGTGTCAGACGTTGTACCCAGTATCTTCACCAAAATTCAAAAGGATCATTTAGTGATAGTAATTTCAAATGACCAAGGTTTGTTATTTTTTGGGTTCACATCCCTTTAAATCCATGGAATATTTTGCACCCACGGGTGAAGCTTTTAACACATTTCAGGCTCACAATTTCTCCAAAGCGCAGGAAACAAAGTGGAATAAAAATGTTTCACCTCTAACCGCAATTCAGGTGTGAAGCCAAACAAGAGATGAAGGCGGCAGCTTGCAAAGAAGAACTATATCTTAGCTCTGGTTTAACCTCACAACTCACACCTTTAAAAAGCTATCCACTGACCGATGGACTGTTCAACTGTCAGTTATGTATTGAAATGAACATAGTGGGTATTTTGGAAAGATGATCATAATTAAAAAAAAAAAAAGTTTTTGGGCAAAGATTCTGTTAAGTGTTTGTGTTACAGCGGTTTCATTGTGTCGGCTTCCTTAACCCTTTAAGTGCCAGCAGAATTTCACATTTTGGTTACGCGAAATGCCAGCCGTTTTTGAAACATTTTGTGCTCTCTCACTTTAGGGGCATTTTCTGAGGGGAAACCTATAGTTTACCTAGGAAAACTATACATTGTTTTTTTCGGTAGAAACTGAGCTTTCTAAATCTGCCTGAGTTTTCATGTATTTCCACCTGTGCAAAAAAATTTATAGTGCTAAATACCAAAAAAAAATGAAAAATTACCATTTTTCATCGTATATCAATTTATACCAGAAAAATATTTCATTTTACGGATGAAAATCCAACGTATTTGGAAAGCCTTATGTCTCTCGAACGTGCCAATACCAGATATGTATAGTTTTAGGGAGATTTAGGACTTCTGTACCTCAAAAACTCCCGGCAGTATATTGCCGAATTTTGAAAGCACTAAGGCAGAAAACGGCATGCTTTAGATTCCAAGGCCAAAACTCCTGAAACCGTAGGTTTACCCCAGAAAACCATACATTTTTGAAAAGTACACATTCTGCCGATTACAAAATGGGTAACTATGTCTCTCTACTCCCAACTACCAAACATAAAAGCTTGTCTGAACATAGCGGTTTTTCAAAAAAAAATTCAAAATTCTGAAAAATCATTTCAAAGGTTTTATTTTGCTGCTCTGCATATCCCAAACTATATTAGGTACCAAGAAAAAGCACCTGAAATATGATTGCCAGGGGTCCACTGAACAGTTTGATAGCCATTATGCATAGGTTTACCAAAGTATCTGGCATTTAGAGACACCAATATGAAGTTAGCACATCCAAATTGATCAGGACTTTACTTCAGCTACTGAGAAATCAACACATTGACTGCATTTTTTGTGGGGTAAAAACACAGAAATATATGTTTACCCCCCAAACCCATATATTTTTGGAAAGTACACATTCTACCGAATCTAAAATGGGTACCCATGCCTTTCTGCTCCAAACTACTGAGTCGCAAGGCTTTCCCAAAATTATCGGTTTTGGTGAAATATGTGAAAATTGCCTCAAACCTTCAACTTCTCAGCACCATATCACCCATGTATCGTTATGCACCAAGAAAAAGCACCCTAAATATGATTGCCATGGTTCCTCTGAACATTTTGGTGGCCATTGTTCATAGGTTTACCAAAGTATCTGGCATTTAGAGGCCCCAAAATGAAGTTAGCGCATACAAACAGTCCCGTGGGTAACTTCAGCTAATGAAAAATCAACACATTGACTGCATTTTTGTGGGGTAAAAACACAGAAATATATGTTTACCCCCAAAACCCATATATTTTTGGAAAGTACACATTCTACCGAATCTAAAATGGGTACCCATGCCTTTCTGCTCCAAACTACTGAGTCGCAAGGCTTTCCCACAATTGTCGGTTTTGGTGAAATATCTGAAAATTGCCTCAAAGTTTCAACTTCTCAGTACCATATCACCCATGTATCGTTACGCACCAAGAAAAAGCACCCTAAATATGATTGCCAGGGTTCCTCCAAACAGTTTGGTGGCCATTGTTCCTAGGTTTACCAAAGTATCTGGCATTTAGAGGCCCCAAAATGAAGTTAGCGCATACAAACAGTCCCGTGGGTAACTTCAGCTAATGAAAAATCAACACATTGACTGCATTTTTGTGGGGTAAAAACACAGAAATATATGTTTACCCCCAAAACCCATATATTTTTGGAAAGTACACATTCTACCGAATCTAAAATGGGTACCCATGCCTTTCTGCTCCAAACTACTGAGTCGCAAGGCTTTCCCACAATTGTCGGTTTTGGTGAAATATCTGAAAATTGCCTCAAAGTTTCAACTTCTCAGTACCATATCACCCATGTATCGTTACGCACCAAGAAAAAGCACCCTAAATATGATTGCCAGGGTTCCTCCAAACAGTTTGGTGGCCATTGTTCATAGGTTTACCAAAGTATCTGGCATTTAGAGGCCCCAAAATGAAGTTAGCGCATACAAACAGTCCCGTGGGTAACTTCAGCTAATGAAAAATCAACACATTGACTGCATTTTTGTGGGGTAAAAACACAGAAATATATGTTTGCCCCCCAAAACCCATATAGTTTTGGAAAGTACACATTCTACCGAATCTAAAATGGGTACCCATGCCTTTCTGCTCCAAACTACTGAGTCGCAAGGCTTTCCCACAATTGTCGGTTTTGGTGAAATATCTGAAAATTGCCTCAAAGCTTCAACTTCTCAGTACCATATCACCCATGTATCGTTATGCACCAAGAAAAAGCACCCTAAATGTGATTGCCAGGGTTCCTCCGAACAGTTTGGTGGCCATTGTTCATAGGTTTACCAAAGTATCTGGCATTTAGAGGCCTCAAAATGAAGTTAGTGCATACAAATAGTCCTGTGGGTAACTTCAGCTAATGAAAGATCAACACATTAACTGCATTTTTTGTGGGGTAAAAACACAGAAATATATGTTTACCCCCCAAACCCATACATTTTTGGAAAGTACACATTCTACAGAATCTAAAATGGGTACCCATGCCTTATTGCTCCAAACTACTGAGTCGCAAGGCTTTCCCAAAGTTGTCGGTTTTGGTGAAATATCTGAAAATTGCCTCAATGCTTCAACTTTCCAGCATCATATCGCCCATGTATCATTACGTATCACAAAAAAGCACCCAAATTGTGATTGCCGGGGGTCCTCCAAACAGTTTGGTGCCCACTGTGCATAGGTTTACCAAAGTATATGGCATTTAGAGGCCCCAAAATGAAGTTAGCACATACAAATTGTCCTGTGGGTAACTTCAGCTAATGAAAAATCAGCACATTGTCTGCATTTTTGTGGGGTAAAAACACAGAAATATATGTTTACCCCCCAAACCAATACATTTTTGGAAAGTACACATTCTACAGAATCTAAAATGGGTACCCATGCTTTTCTGCTCAAAACTACTGAGTCGCAAGGCTTTGCCAAATTTGGCGGTTTTGGTGAAATATCTGAAAATTGCCTCAAAGCTTCAACTTTCCAGCATCGTATTGTCCATGTATCATTACCAGCATAAAGCATCCTAAATATAAACATACGGGTCTACTAAATAGTTTGATGCCCAATGTGCATAGATATACCAAACTATGTGGCGCACAGAGACCCCCAAATGACAATATGTATAGACATTTTCACGGCTGACGCGCTGGCTGCTGCAACATAACCACCCGGTGTGTGTATTATGCGACATTAGACCACCTAACAGTACAGAGACCCCAGAAAACCATATATTTTCAGAAAGTACACATTCTGACGAATCCAATATGGGTAAATAAGTGTTTCTACTACAAACTGCCAAACTGCAAAGCAATGCTGAACATAACGGTTTTTATCAAATTTCTGAAAATCGTCACAAAGCTTGAATTTTACCCCATTATATGCCCCACATTTCGTAACTTATCAGCATAAAACATCCTAAATATGAACGCCAGGGGTCTACTGAACACTTTGATGCCCAATATGCATAGATATACCAAACTATGTGGCGCACAGAGACCCCCAAATGACAATACTGTATATACATTTTCACGGCTGACGCGCTGGCTGCTGCAATATGAGCACCTGGTGTGTGTATTATGCGACATTAGACCCCCCTAACAGTACAGAGACCCCAGAAAACCATATATTTTCAGAAAGTACACATTCTGACGAATCCAATATGGGTAAATAAGTGTTTCTACTACAATCTGCCAAACTGCAAAGCAATGCTGAACATAACGGTTTTTATCAAATTTCTGAAAATCGTCACAAAGCTTGAATTTTACTCCATTATATGCTCCACGTTTCGTAACGTATCAGCATAAAACATCCTAAATATGAACGCCAGGGGTCTACTGAACACTTTGATGCCCAATATGCATAGATATACCAAACTATGTGGCGCACAGAGACCACCAAATGACAATAGTGTATATACATTTTCACAGCTGACGCGCTGGCTGCTGCAATATGAGCACCTGGTGTGTGTATTATGCGACATTAGACCCCCCTAACAGTACAGAGACCCCAGAAAACCATATATTTTCAGAAAGTACACATTCTGACGAATCCAATATGGGTAAATAAGTGTTTCTACTACAAACTGCCAAACTGCAAAGCAATGCTGAACATAACGGTTTTTATCAAATTTCTGAAAATCGTCACAAAGCTTGAATTTTACCCCATTATATGCCCCACATTTCGTAACGTATCAGCATAAAACATCCTAAATATGAACGCCAGAGGTCTACTGAACACTTTGATGCCCAATATGCATAGATATACCAAACTATGTGGCGCACAGAGACCCCCAAATGGATATATAGTAGATAAAATTTACAAGGCAAAACAAAATAAGGCAGTAAAGAGTGAAATGAAAAAAAATCCAATAAAACCACAAAAATCAATGTTTTTTTTCCAGAATAGTGTTATCGGCCGTCAGAATCACAGTTTGAATATTTTAGCTGGGCCAAACAGGTTATACGGCTAGAAACAAGTGAACACAACATATGCAGAGCTGAAAATGCAATAAAATGGCTAAAAATTCAATAAAATGGCTAAAAATGCACCAAAATACCCAAAATTGCAATATAATCACCGAAATAACATACAAAAGATATTGCACAGTACGGTTAGCGAATACGCTATTCGTAATGGCAATAAAACATTTTTTTCAGCAAAATAAAGAGACGATGCGATAAGAAAAAAAAAAAAAAAGCCACAATGCCATGTATGTGCGTGTGCGTGTGTACAAATGGTAAATTACATGTTATGTGCGCGTGTGTGCGTGTGCACGTGTGTGTAAGTGCAGTGAGTGTAAGTGACCCCCCCAATCCCCAAAAATGTATGTGTAAGTGTGTGTAAGTGTGAATCTAAGTGTGTATTACTGTAATAAGTGTGTGTTGGTGTGTTTGTGTGTGTAATTGTTGCACTAACCTGAAAAAGTCGCTGAAGACTGTTGCACACGATGTGGAGGGGTCCCAGGAAGACATCTGCGACGATCTGCGTGTCTCTGTGCTGTGGGGGCGGAGCTGATCGGCGCAGTGCAGGCTGCAGCAGCAGGACACGTAAGGAACACGTGCCTGCTGCTGTTTTTGGGCCCCTGGGCGATCGCGCCCCAGGGGCCACTCGATCCCCTGCTCTGCTCGTTGCCTAGGGGCAGGGGATCGAAGCGGAACGGAGCGAGCGGCTCTAACAGCCGCTCCTCCGCTCCAGAACCCGGAAGTGCTGCAGAACGTAGAATCTACGTTCTGTGGCATTTCAAGTTACTTTTCCACAGAACGTAGATTCTACGTTCTGTGGCACTTAAAGGGTTAAAGGGATCCTATCATCGGAAAACATGTTTTTTTTTTCAAAACGTATCAGTTAATAGTGCTGCTCCAGCAGAATTATGCCCTGAAATCCATTTCTCAAAAGAGCAAACAGATTTTTTTATATTCAATTTTGAAATCTGACATGAGGTTAGACAAATTGTCAATTTCCCAGCTGCCCCTGGTCATGTGACTTGTGCCTGCACTTTAGGAGAGAAATGCTTTCTGGCAGGCTGCTGTTTTTCCTTCTCAATGTAACTGAATGTGTCTCAGTGGGACCTGGATTTTACTATTGAGTGCTGTTCTTAGATCTACCATGCAGCTGTTATCTTGTGTTAGGGAGCTGCTATCGGGTTACCTTCCCATTGTTCTTTTGTTTGGCTGCTGGGGGGGAAAAGGGAGGGGGTGATCACTCCAACTTGCAGTACAGCAGTAAAGAGTGATTGAAGTTTATCAGCACAGATCACATGACTTGGGGCAGCTGGGAAATTGACAATATGTCTAGCCCCATGTCAGATTTCAAAATTGAATATAAAAAAAATCTGTTTGCTCTTTTGAGAAATGGAATTTAGTGCAGAATTCTGCTGGAGCAGCACTATTAACCGATTCATTTTGAAAAATGTTTTTTTTTCCCCATAACAGTATCCCTTTAAAGGGCAAGTCAACCGCAAAACACTGCCTAATAAAAGAAAACATAATTGTAGGTAACCTCCCAATATATGTTATATGTTGCATTTTTAAAAAAAGTGTATTAGAGCTTATACCAGGTTTTTAAAAAAAGTCACAAAATGAAGCCCTGCTGAAAAAAAAAAAATGGAATACACGCTACAGCAATTGCCACTGGACGCTTATGAGCCAACATCCACCTCGCAACACCAGTATTTGCATTTTTCAGCAGAAATGCCAATACGCCAAGGAAACAACATTATTATTGATCTGGGTTTGGAAATACACTTTCACTGAAATATGCCACGTATTTACAATATGGCAGCCAAACTGCTGTGAGATGGATTGCACCTATACGTATTTGCGGTGTTGTATGCTGGGGACATAATTACGTTTTGCGTATTGACTATCAATGCATGTAAATTGCATGTCCATTCCGCTTTTTTTTTTGCTCAAAAGCTTACTAAAATTCTTCTGAGCACAATTATGGGGGAACGAGAAAAACCAGAAATACGTGTTGGGAAAAGAAAACTAAAAGGCCAAAGAAGCATATCATGCGTGTGGATTCATTGGTTTATTTACACTCGACCGCATGTTTTGGAAAACAAAGTGTGATCTCGACCTTAAAGTTATCTGTAAAACAATTGCTGTTGAAAGCAACATTGCTTAACTCCTGCTTGTTACTTTTTAAACAATGTTGCAAAAGTCTTGGTTCCCCAGTAAAGACAGGTATGTTAATCAGTTGCCTTGACTTACACTGTATCAACAGTCAGAACCACCAGTGCAGAGAATAAAAAGGTACAGACACTGCTTTCAATAGCAATACATATACATGTCATAGAACAATTATAATGAATTTATTTTGGGGTTGACTTGCCGTTTATTTACAGTGGAATATCCAATCAAAACGTATTGTATACAGCAGAGCAATCTATTGGGTGCCACACAAGGGTGTTTACCAAATAACTTTTGACACCAATTACAGAATCAGATGTGTCTGCCAAAAATGTTACATTATTTAGCAAAAAATAGGGTTACACTTTCTTTTACTTTTATTCTTCATCTTTCTATTCAGGCCTCTCCTATTCATATGCCAGTGTCTTATTCAAATCATTGCATGGTTGCTAGGGGGAATTTGACAATTGTGGAAATTACAAACTGGAGAGCTGCTGAATAAAAAGCTAAATAACTCAAAAACCACAAATAATAAAAAATGAAAACCAATTGCAAATTGTTTTAGAATATCACTCGTCATACTAACAGTTAACTCAAAGGTGAAAAACCCCTTTACAAGTTAGCTACATTCTATCAAGTGTCAGAGTTTTATTTATTTTTTTAATTATTTGATTAATTTCTTCTCTTTACAGCTTTCAAATGTGGGTCAATGACCCCATCTAAAAATTGTTACTGCTACTTTTTATTACTCATCTTTCTATTAAGGCTTCTCCTATTCCAGTCTCTTATTCAAATAATTTGGACCCTAGCAACCAGATTGCCGAGAGCCTCTGAATAAAAAGCTCAAAAGCCACAAATAATAATAAATGAAAACCAATGGCAAACTGTCTCAGAATATCCCTCTCTGCATCATACTACAAGTTAATTTAAAGGAGAACAATCCATTTAACATACATAATTATTTTCACGTAACTAAACAGGGCAATAGATTATAGCTGAGCTATAGATATGATAAAGATTATAATGGCCACGGCTCACAAGACTCCATCACCACAGCATTTTCTACAGGAACGCTGAAAGTTTGTTTTTATATGAACCTTCCCCTTTAAGCAGTGCCAGAGCTTTGTAAAACATACAACTTGGAGCTCATGCACAGCAGAAATGTTTCGTATATTTAAGGGGTCTAATTGCTCTGATGCAATTTAGCACCTATGTCCGTTGTCCATTGGATCTGCAACCGCACCTATGTTATAAAATGAGCCCTGAGGGGTTTGTATACGTTTGCACTGAATCCTGAAACTGCATTAAGCAATGGGGGGAATTCACTGGGCAGATAGCAGGAATATTAGTAATTTCACACTTGAAAGATTCAGATTCAGCCTGTTACCCAGACATAACTCTTGTTCAGAGCCTGAAGGGTCAGATGTCACATATACAAACCTACTGCACCTTGAACACATCTAAAAACACCAAGAAGTCTTTGCACCACCAAAAAGATACATAGCCCAGACTGGTACTAACATCACCATTCACATGTACAGCCATAAAGTAATCATCATGGACAATTTAATTACATTCATTCTGAATCAGATGTATGTCACACCAAAATGGAACAGATCTACCAATAGGTCTTAAAGGGGTGGTTCAACTTAACATTAACTTTTAGTATGTTATAGAATGGCTCATTCTAAGCAACTTTTCAATTGGCCTTCATAATTTTTTTTTTTTTTCCAGCTTACACATTTTCTGCAACTGCTACTTTTTAGCATTTTTCTATTCATTATCCAGTCTCTTATTCAAATCAATGCTTGGTTGGTTGCTAGGGGAACTTGTAGTTATGCAAGTTTAACAGAGAGATTGACACCTGAAATTAGACTTAGAGTGTTATAAACACATACATACTCGCAATATATATATATATATATATATAACACCAAGGGGGTCGGTGCACACAGAACACAAAATGGATGCCTAGGTGCTGGAGCAATTAAACATAGTATGGAGGTAACAAGAAGAGCCCGCACACACAGGACTTGAGTGAAGAAAAAAAATTTCGTTTATTCAACGTTTCGGCCCAGTCACATGAGCCGACTTCCTGAAGACGGCTCATGTGACTGGGCCGAAACGTTGAATAAACGAAATTTTTTTTCTTCACTCAAGTCCTGTGTGTGCGGGCTCTTCTTGTTACCTCCATACTATGTTTAATTGCTCCAGCACCTAGGCATCCATTTTGTGTTCTGTGTGCACCGACCCCCTTGGTTGTTATATATACATACATATACACAAAAGCCATGCATATATATCCTTATAAACGGTGAGAACTGATGTCATCAGTTATAAATGGTGAGTTCTGATGTAATTTCTGTCACATGACTCACTGAAACTTGTGTATTATAATAAATAAAGTACCCAGTACTGTTGCAAAATATGTGGATATTAGAAGTTACCTCGGAGTTCTACGACCTCCGGCCTTCGTTTTTATATGGTCATGAAACTCCTTGGTAACTTATAATATCCTTATAATTTACAAGAGGGGGTACTTTATTCACTTAAACAAATGCTCTGTAAGGCTACAAATGTATTGTTGATGCTTCTTTTTATTACTCATCTTTCTATTCAGGCCTCTCCTATTCATATTCCAGTCTATTATTCAAATCAGTGCATGGTTGCTAGGATAATTTAGACCCTAGCTACTGGATTTTTGAAACTAAAACTGAAGAGCTGCTGAATAAAAAAAATAAATAACTCAAAAACCACAAAAAATGAAAAGCAATTGAAAATTGTCTCAGAATATCACTCTACATCAGGAGTCCCCAACCTTTTTTACACGTGAGCCACATTCAAATGTAAAAAGAATTGGGGAGCAACACAAGCATGAAAAGTCCCTTGGGGTGTCAAATAGGGGCTGTGATTGGTTGTTTGGTAGCCCCTTTGTGGACTGGCAGCCTACAATAGGCTCTACTTGGCACTATACTTAGTTTATATGCAATTAAAACTTGCTTTCAAGCTTGAAATTCAAAAATAAACACCTGCTTTGAGGACCTTGAGAGCAACATCCAAGGGGTTGAAGAGAAACATGTTGCTCACGAGCTACTGGTTGGGGATCACTGCTCTACATCATACTAAAAAGGTAACACAACCCCTTTAAAGGAACAGTAACCAAAAAAAAAAAAGTTTTAAAGTAATTAAAATATAATGTACAGTTGCCCTGCACTTGCAAAATGTATATATGTTTGCTCCAGAAACACAACTATAATTATATAAACAAGCTGCTGTGTAGCAATGGAGGCAATTAAAATACAGCTTAATGGCTAAAGAGCAGATAACAGATAAGCACTGTAGAAAACGATTATATTTTACAGAACTTAAGCTTTTTCTCTTTTGAATGGTCACACACACACAAAAACACACATGATGCAGGGTCCAAATTCCCCTAGTAACCATGCACTGATTTGAATAAGAGACAGGAATATGAATAGGAGAGGCCTGAATAGAAAGATGAATAATAAAAAATATCAATAACAATAAATGTGTAGCCTTACAGAGCATTTGTTTTTTAAGTGGGTTAATTACCCCCATTTGAAAAGTTGCTAAGAATAAGCCATTCTATAACATACTAAAAGTGACCTCAAAGGTGAACCAAACCTTTAACATGACATATAGGTAACTTTTAAGTGCATTAATATTTTAAAAAGTATTTTTTTCACGTCAGTATCGTAAAGTTACAAAATCTTTCTTTTAACAGACTAATTAATAATCTGTATATCCCCTTACTAAACAGCAATTTATTAAGCTATGTAGTGCACTTTGTAAACCTATACTCACTGCATTGGGTTGGCAACTTTAAACGCACAAAAGGCAATATAATGCTGAAAATAGTTGTTATCCCATTAAAATATACCACTGCCCTATTCACGATTACAACACATGCCCATGTTCACTGTTGCTTAAAACACAATGCTGCAGGTCACTGCCCAAATGTTCCCTGCACACAAGTGTTCTTGTGACATAATAATGTACAGGTATGAGATCAGTTATCCGGAAACCCATTATCCATAAAACGCCGAATTACAAAAGGTCCCCTGTTCAAATAATTCACATTTTTACAACAGATTTCCTTTTTCTCTGTAATAATAAACCAGTAGGTTGTACTTGATCCCAACTAAGAAATAATTAATCCTTATTGGAAGCAAAACCAGCCTATTGGTTTATTTAATGTTTATATAATTTTCTAGTAGACTTAAGGTATGAAGATCCAAATTACAGAAAGAACTGTTATCCAGAAAACCCCAGGTAACGAACATTCTGGAAAACAGGTCTCGTACCTTTATGCGTACAATACATCTTTACAGTTGGCTCATCCTAAAATTTTAACAATGACTTCACTGCCATTGTTTCTCAGACTGGCAAGCTCATCTTTATCTATGCTCCTCTTGAAAGCCAATGACCTAAAAGGACGCAAGAAGAGGGTGCTGCAAATTGTTTTAAATCATAACCAAACAAAAGGGCACCCCATAGCAAGGCAACTTAGTAGATGTTCTCATATTTCATAACAAACCACTCTACCCAGAGAACTAAAACTATACTAAGCACAATTTTATATGTATATGCCTTGTCTCAAAGCCTAACAATTGCTGCAGCTTAGGAAAGGGACATGCTTTTTTTAATACAGAACTCATCTCCAAAATTACAATTTACAGTGGGAAAGTTAGAAGTTTAGGCAAACACAAATCAATTTCCACCTTTAGAACAGTTAGCAAAACTTTTTTTTTAATGAAATAAATACATATAATACACAAAAGCCATGAATATCCTGTAAATTATATCCTTATAAACAGTGAGTAGTGATGTCATCAGTTATAAATGGTGAGTAGTGATTTCATTTCTGTCACATGACTCACTGAAATTTGTGTATTATAATAAATAAAGTTCCCCCAGTTGTAAAATATGAGGATATTAGAAGTTACCTCGGAGTTCCATGACCTGTATAAAAACACTCGGCCTTCGGCCTCGTGTTTTTATATGGTCATGAAACTCCTCGGTAACTAATAATATCCTTATATTTTACAAGAGGGGGTACTTTATTCATTATATATACATATATTCAATATAGAATATTTTCAACACACAGCCTATTTATTGTGCTTAATGGGGTTGTTTGCCTTTAAATTAACTTTTAGTATGATGAGACAATTTGTATTTGGTTTTCCTTTTTTATTATTTATGGTTTTTGAGTTATTTAGCAGCTCTCCAGTTTGCAATGCCAGACACCTGGTTGTTAGGGTCAAAATTCCCCTAGCAACCATACATTGATTTGAATAAGAGACTGGAATATGAATAGGATAGGCCTGAACAATACATTTGAAGCCTTACAGAGCATTTGTTTTATGATGGGGTCAGTGACCCCCATTTGAGAGCTGGAAAGAATCAGAAGAAGGCAGCAAATAATTCAAAAACTAAAAAAAAAAAAAAATAATAATTAAGGCACATTTAAAAGTTGCTTAAAATTAGCCATTCTAGAACATACTAAAAGTTAACCACCCCTTTAAGTTGAGCAGAAATGACAATAGTCTGAGAGGCTACTTGCTCAAGTGGTTGCAGTTACCAATGACTATCCGGCATTTCTAGCAAAATTCACATGTCCCAGTCCTACAGGAATACACAGTCGGCTGGGGGTAGTAGAGACCATTTATTCACCTCGTATACTTAGCGGCTTATATTTTCCGGCGGATATTTACAATGTCTCAAATTTCATGCAGGAAAATCAGACTACACATAGAACTGCCAGAAAGTTGACAATTGTATTTTCATATGATGACAGACGTTCATTGTTGACCATTTCGCACTGCTTTAAATGCCCAATAAGCCTTAGTGTAATGCTCACAGATACAGTGTTTATAGTTTATTCTAGGAGAGTGACAATCACATTCTCAATTCACATTGTATTATACTACTTTGTTGGATGGAGCACTTGTGTAGGGAGGCTTATTTACCCGAGAGCCACCGTTTTTGGGTTATTGAGCAACTCTCCTATTTGCAATTTCAGCAATCTGCTTGCTAGGGTCCAATTACACTAGCAACTGTGCAATTATTTGCATAAGTGACTGGTATATAAATAAGAGAGCATTAATAGAAAGAGGAGTAACAAAAAGTAGCCGCAAATCTGTAGCCTTAATTAGCATTTGTTTTTTGTTTTTTAGAAGGGGCCAATGACCCCCGTTGGAAAGAGTCAGAAGGCAGCACATAATTAAAAAGGATATCAAATAAATAATGAAAGACAATTGAAAAGTTGCTTAGAATTGGCAAATCTAACACGTACTAAAGGTGAACCACTTATTTAAATATAGAATACATTTACAAATAATTAAAGTTAGACATTTTTATGTTACAATTGACATGTCTTGTAACGGGATTATTTCCCTATGACAATTCACCAGGTCCCATAACAGGAGGCAGTGGAAGGTGGTATAGGGGTGTAAAATGCAGTGGAACCAGCACTTGTCATGCACCAGCTGATACCCCACTTTACCCACCTGGGCCCCGTCTGTTTCACATATTAATGGCCCCTTAACGGACAGACTAAGGCCCCACTCACAAGGTCAGTGTTGTACCTGCCTCACACACATTAAAGGAGAAGGAAACCCCCTTTTTCGCAAAACCACTCCCCTGTGTTGCCCCTCATCCCCCCCGGGCCTACCTGTCCCCCTGGGCAAATGCCCCTAACTTGTTACTCACCCCTCTGCGCAGGTCCTGTCCACGGAGTTCACAGTCGCCATCTTCTCCCACGCGCGTCTTCTTCCTGCTTTGACCGGCGTCTTCTGGCGCATGCGCAGTAGGAACAGTTACTGCACATGCGCCGAATGTCACGAAGTGAAATCTGAAAACTTCGTAACATTCGGCGCATGCGCAGTAGATCCGTACCGGTAACTGTTCCTACTGCGAACAAAAGCAGGAAGAAGACGCGCATGGGAGAAGATGGCGACTGTGAACTCCGTGGACAGGACCTGCGCAGAGGGGTGAGTAACAAGTTAGGGGCATTTGCCCAGGGGGACAGGTAGGCCAGGGGGGAGAAGGAGGGGTTTTGTGCCCAGGGGGTTTCCTTCTCCTTTAATGGGGGTCCTGGTGTAAATACATAGGGGTGTCTTCACTCACCAGGTGAGACCTGACACACATGCTTTAGGCCTTCTGCTGCTCTTACTGCTTAACACACACACACACACACACACACACACACACACACAGAGACACACACAAAGAGAGACACACACACAGAGAGACAGAGACACACACAGAGAGACACACACACACACACACACACACACACAACACACACACACACACAACACACACACCAGGTAAGGGCAGTGCCACACCAGGGGCCCAATAAAGCCCATAAAAGAGTCACACTCATGAGACACGGCCTAGTTTCCCCGAGCTCTCCCCTGTGTAAGAGGCCTGTACAACACCCTAGCCGTCCCCCCTATTCAGCCACATTCCCGGGAAGTAACACACGCTGAAGAGAAGCCTCAGGCTCAGTAGGTTCCCACCCCCCACAGTCCCGGTTCCCGCCCTACCTGACACGGTGTGAGTGAGCGCGGGCTGAGCAGGCGGCGCAAATAGGGACAGCGTCACGTGACCCTCTCCCCTGACACAGCTGGTTCCTGCTCACGTGACACGACCGGCCCAATAACGTCACTCAGCGGCTTTTGCTCTCACTTGAGCTCCACCACGTGATCCGAAGCTTGTGTCAGTCCGTACCACATGACTAGCTGCGAGTCACGTTACGCAGGATTTATTTATGTGCGGCCAGACTGTGATTATTCACTCACGTCACTGTCCCCCGTCAGAACACACAACTCCAGGGTCTTCCCTCACTCTCCCTCATATAAACTGAGTATTGTCCTGTGTCCCATATACTGTCTGAGGCCTACACTCACTGACTGTCACTCACTCTCCCTCATATAAACTGAGTATTGTCCTGTGTCCCATATACTGTCTGAGGCCTACACTCACTGACTGTCACTCACTCTCCCTCATATAAACTGAGTATTGTCCTGTGTCCCACATACTGTCTGAGGCCTACACTCACTGACTGTCACTCACTCTCCCTCATATAAACTGAGTATTGTCCTGTGTCCCATATACTGTCTGAGGCCTACACTTACTGACTGTCACTCACGCTCCCTCATATAAACTGAGTATTGTCCTGTGTCCCATATACTGTCTGAGGCCTACACTTACTGAGTGTCACTCACGCTCCCTCATATAAACTGAGTATTGTCCTGTGTCCCATATACTGTCTGCGGCCTACACTCACTGACTGTCACTCACTCTCCCTCATATAAACTGAGTATTGTCCTGTGTCCCATATACTGTCTGAGGCCTACACTCACTGACTGTCACTCACTCTCCCTCATATAAACTGAGTATTGTCCTGTGTCCCATATACTGTCTGAGGCCTACACTTACTGAGTGTCACTCACGCTCCCTCATATAAACTGAGTATTGTCCTGTGTCCCATATACTGTCTGCGGCCTACACTCACTGACTGTCACTCACTCTCCCTCATATAAACTGAGTATTGTCCTGTGTCCCATATACTGTCTGTGGCCTACACTCACTGACTGTCACTCACTCTCCCTCATATAAACTGAGTATTGTCCTGTGTCCCATATACTGTCTGCGGCCTACACTTACTGACTGTCACTCACTCTCGCTCATATAAACTGAGTATTGTCCTGTGTCACATATACTGTCTGCGGCCTACACTCACTGACTGTCACTCACTCTCCCTCATATAAACTGAGTGTTGTCCTGTGTACCATATACTGTCTGAGGCCTACACTTACTGACTGTCACTCACTCTCCCTCATATAAACTGAGTGTTGTCCTGTGTCCCACATACTGTCTGCGGCCTACACTCACTGACTGTCACTCACTCTCCCTCATATAAACTGAGTATTGTCCTGTGTCCCATATACTGTCTGAGGCCTACACTCACTGACTGTCACTCACTCTCCCTCATATAAACTGAGTGTTGTCCTGTGTACCATATACTGTCTGAGGCCTACACTTACTGACTGTCACTCACTCTCCCTCATATAAACTGAGTGTTGTCCTGTGTACCATATACTGTCTGAGGCCTACACTTACTGACTGTCACTCACTCTCCCTCATATAAACTGAGTATTGTCCTGTGTCCCATATACTTTCTGATTCCTCCCCTTAATGACTGTCACTCACTCTCCCTCATATAAACTGAGTATTGTCCTGTGTCCCACATACTGTCTGCGGCCTACACTCACTGACTGTCACTCACTCCTGTCCTGTGCCCCATATCCAGGGGTAGGCAACCCGCTGCTCCGGAGCCTCATTCGGCTCTTCATTCTGTTTGCTGTGGCTCAGTCTTGCGGCTTTACCTGTCACGTTGTCTATACAGCCCTCGCCCCTACAGGCAGCTTCTTGAGTGGGGACTGCAGTAAACTAACGGTTATGTTACATCGGTCGCACACTCAGAAGCCGCCAGCAGGTGCGAGGACTGTATAGACGTCCCAGGAGTGACAGGCAAGAATGAGCAGCAACAAGATGAATCATTATGGTCTTAACCGCGGTCACACACTCAAGACAAGAGGGAAGATCAGCATGGAGCTTCAGAAACAGAAGTCGCATTAAACAGATGAGAACACTAGCATTTAATAGGGCTATTCAGTGTTTAATTTATTTCAAAGTAGCCCTCTTTAGTGGAAGAGGGGGCAAAATGGTTCTTTTGATACTAGTAAAGGTCGCTGACCCCTGCCCTATACCATCTGTGGCTGACACTTACTCACCGGGCCACTTACTCCTGTCCTGTGCCAATCCCCAAGTATGAATTGAAAGCTGAGGTGGATAAAGTGGCTGCTGTACTTTTTACTCTGCTTTTCCAATTGTCCAGAGTACTATTAACTCGGTGGCTGACATTGCCCTTACCCATTGTAATACTTAAATACTATGATTATATTCCTGTGTCCCATAGTTACTTACTCCAGCCCCCTACACACACAGAGACACACACAGACATACACACAGACACACACACACATATACACACACACAGACACACACACAGACACACACACAGACACACAGACACACAGAGAGAGACACACACACACACACAGAGACACACACAGACACACACAGACACACACACACACACACAGACACACACACACACACAGAGACACACACAGACACACACACACACACATATACACACACACACACACAGACACACACACAGACACACAGAGAGACACACACACACACACACACAGAGACACACACAGACACACACAGACACACACACACACACACACACACACACAGAGACACACAGACACACACACACACAGACACACAATATTTTAATATTATTAAAGGGGTGGTTCACCTTTAAGTTAACTTTTAGTAATATTAAGTATTGTAAAATAGTTCATTCTAAGCAGCTTTCCATTTGGTCTTCATTGTTTATTGTTTATATTTTTTTTTTAACAATTTGCCTTTTTCGTCTGACTCTTTCCAGCTTCCAAATGGGAGTCATTGACCCCATCTAAAAAACAAATGATCTGTAAGGCTACATATTAATTGCTATTGCTACTTTTTAGTACTCAGCCATCTATTCAGGCCTCTCCTATTCATATTCCATTCTCTTATTCACATCAGTGCATGGTTGCTAGGGGAATTTGGACCATAGCAACCAGATGGCTGAAACTGCAAACAGAAGAGCTGCCAAACAAAATGCTAAAAAAACTACAAATAATAAACAATGAAAACCAACTGAAAATTGTCTCAGAATATCATTCTCTACATCATACTAAAAGTTAATTTAAAGGTGATTAAATTATTATAACCACTCTGATCTGATCTGATGGCCCCTTTCCAGACTTGTAGGATGGCCAATACAGGTATAGGATCCTTTATCCAGAAACCCATTTTCCAGAAAGCTCAGAATTAAAGAAAGGTTGTCTCCTATAGACTGTATTATATTGCTTATAATGCATTGTAATGGTATGAGAGGGACCTCTGCCATTGACTTATACACAACCTCGGCAGGTCTGAGTTGTTGCATAGGACTTTAATGAACTCTCAAAGATCGAGTTTTAAAAAAAATCCAGAAAAATTAAGTTTGCCCCAAAAAGTCTGACTGGAGTTTAGTAAACAACCCCCCTTAATGTTTAAATTTTTTTTTAGCAGACTTAAGGTATGATGTTCCAAATTACATAAAGACTCCCTTATCCAGACATCCCCTGGTCCCGAGCATTCTGGATAACAGGTCCCATACCTGTATTAACTTTTGTCATCATCAAAATAATACTTTTGAATTTCTTCTGCAGCGGGTTTGTATGTTAGATAAAGTAGGGTGCATTTGTGGTTACTAATTCCTAGAAATGTATCGGCAAATATTTATGAATTGATTGTAATGTGAAAAGACGGCACAGGATGTTGCTTTGCTTCATCATCCCCTGGCTTGTCACTTCGGATTAATAACATGGACATTTCATAAATATAATGCGTGTTAAGACAGCACTTAGCACTTTTCTCTAACAATGTCATTAAAAGACTTGACACTCATTTACTCAAAATAACACTTTTGCTATTGCGAGAAAATGTATTTACTGAAAACAGCTAACAATAAGTCATTAATCAAATATTCAGGGCCTTATTTATCAAAGTCCGAATTCATCAGAGTATTTCATTAAAAAAAGTCTGACCAAACTAGAATACATGATTGGACCTTGTTTATTATTAAAAAATCGGGGACAAGCACGAAATGATTTTCGGATTCTGACTTTTTCCATCCTCGGGGTATAATAAATCTCTAAAAAAAAAAAAAGAAAACTACATTTTTTGAGTTTTTGGCATTCAGACTTTAATAAATAACCCATAAATCTTTAAATGTCTTTTTAATTTCGCCCATATTTATTGTACTTAATTGCACAGAATACGGCTTATTGAATAGAGCCAAAAATGTAAATATTTTTTTTCCCCAGCAACTTCTTTAATTGTAATTGATTTGGAGCCTTTGAGGATGGCATCTCTGACACATGAAAAGGCGAAATAAAAATGAATACACTGTTCTGACTTTCAATTAGACGTTGGCATTACAAATGGGCTGTCACTATGATACACGTACTGTAAAAACTCTTCAAACACATTAACTCTGGCAGCGAATATAAATAAAGCGAGGCCCATGGATTTGCTTTGTTAATAAAGATAAATAATGAAATGAAATATTCCCTTGTCAAAGCTATTAAGTAATATTATCTTAAAAGCAAATGAATAGGGACATTACTCACATCTTTTGGGACTTTTTTTTTTAGATTGGAATATCATTTTAAAAGGAAATAAAAAAAATAAAAAAAGGAAGAAATATAAAATGAAATAGCACGGCGTGGAGTTACGGCCATATTACACGTATCTGCTCTTCGTTGTTATATTACATTTTTTTTTAATTTGGATTTTTATTAGGCAGTTTATGTTCCTATATTTTAAGCTTCATTAATGGTGACAACAGAAGTTTATAAAGAGGAACTTTTGGGCTCATATAATCTGGTGATGGGATGAAAGAAGTTATTGTTTCTTTGCAGCTGAATTACTGGCTGCCATTATGATATTGCTTAATATATAAATTGTTGCTATACATCCTATCTGTGGTAGGGAAAAAAGGGACAGGTTTGCAATAGTGTATTGAGCAAGGCCCTTCCTACTACTTGTTATCTATTGTATTTTTGTGTGTAATCCTGTCTGTACTACAGTGCTGTGGAATATGTTGGCACCTATAAATGCTAGAAATAATAATGTAGGGAACTGATAATTTAGTAACTAATTGTTATAGACAGCTAAGTAGGGTTGCCAACTGTTTATACTGTACTTTACAGGCAGAAGTGGGGGCATGTCCGTAACAGAGCAGGTCCATGATGTAAGAGGGGCGTGGCAGTGACACAAACAGGGTGGGGTCATGCCATCGGGATTGCTGTTGGAACAGAATAAGTCCTTTAGACCAATTCGGCATCATATCTGTACGCGTATGGGGCTTTCCGAAGAGGTCTCCCCGATCAATATCAGGCCAAAAATCGGGCAGATATCAATCGGGCAGGTTTGATTCTTCTTGGCGATCGAGGTCGTATTGACTAGTTGATGTGGTCCTCATCCCTTCTGCACCCACTTTCTTCGTTGTAATCCAATCGTTTGGATTAACACGATATCTCCCTGCCTTTGGTGGGCATATTGGGTTAAGATCTGTTAGTTTGGGGACCTTGTCTAATAATCGGATCTTATTGTGTATGGCCACCTTAAATTGAGTGGGTAGGGGTGAAGTTTGGATGGGGGTTTGGGCAAATCAGGAAGGTATCTGAAGAGGAGAGGGTGGGGATTTGTGGCGGATTAAAGGCCTGCCAAGGTTAAAGGACTAGTCATTAAAAATTTACGGGCTAGTACCTAAATTCATAATACCGGCACAGCCTTGGCCTAGCCGGTAAAATACCAGCCAGATGACAACCCTAGCTAATTGGATTCTAAATTGCATTTGGGAGGGGAAACTGTTTCCAGATTCTGGCCATGGGGCATTGTGCTGTTGTATAAAAAAATAAGCTAAAGGACTGTCTTTGGAATATTAGAGCTTGGGCAGAGGTACGCCCAGTAGAGGAAGTATGTTGTGAGGACATTTCTTTTATAGCGCACTCTAGGAGTGAGAGTTAAGTTCAGGGTATTTAGAAAGCTCCTACGAATAAAGTCAAAAATTAGTCCTGGATGTACCGCTCTCAGGATAGAGACCAAGTATACTGACTTAGGGGTAGATGTGTTCCCGCCTAACTTTCAAGCTGGTGAAGAGTGCTAGTAAGAGAGTATGAAGAGAATCTTGGGTTGGATGGTGGATCTTAAGCAAGAAAGAGGAGGCAAAATCTATAAGATCCTGGTACGTGACACTGTGTCCTCTGGGCTGTGTAGTAATTGGGTTCCCAGACACTCTGGGCACAATCTCCCAGCAGCACAACCCATCAGCAACACATCACTTGGGCTCATTTACCAACACTGGGCAAATTTGCCCATGGGCAGTTACCTATAGCAACCAATCAGTGTTAGCTTTTTAAAGCCAGCTGCAAGTAGAACAATGAATGCAGCAATCTGATTGGTCGCCATGGGTTACTGCCCATGGGCAAATTTGCCCAGTGTTGATAAATGACCACAAATGACTCAATGAGATGATCACATGTTAGCAATGCAACTCCAAAGGAATAATGTTGGCGAGAACCATGCTTTACATTTTGTCTCCTATGACAATAACATTATGCAATGCATGAGGTCATTGTGACATTATAATCCGGTCTGCCACTCCTCCATCTGGAACAGACACTTGCTCCTTCAACGAAAGCTTGGAAAACTTTTTTTAATGCAGTTTGGGCAAAACTGACCCAGAGATAAGCCTACACTGAAAATAAGCATGTAGCTAATTAAGTTAATGTTTCTTTTTAATAAATAGACCCTTCAGTGGCTGAAACACCCAGTTCCTACAGCATGATAAAATGGCAAAAGCCGGGATGCCTCATGAACGCCATAGACCACAGCTTGGGCTTTTGGTGAAGAATCTAAAACGATTTCTTCCCTTTTATACCAAAGTCTGTGTTATCTTTTAAAGAATGTAAATGGGTCAGCATAAATTTCAGATTTAAGCCTCACCTGTTAGAAATTCTATGTATATACTCAGATGTGAAAGCTCTCTAGTTCTTCTCTTTATCCATGTAGCTGTGAAGAATCTCACCTGAGCAGATCATTCCTGCTGAGTAACGAGGCTTGTACGTCTGTGATCGTCATAATGTTTCATAAATTTATCACATCATCTATAAATGTAATGGGTTGTGTGTGATTTAACATCATTTAACAAAATTGCCTTTGTACTCCGCTACTGTCTTTGTTGCCTCCATGTTGATGGTGATATCAAAGTTTATATACTTAATTTAATCACATTCCTCCCCTGCTGTAGATATATATTGTACATTATGGGGCAGATCTACATATAGTCGAATATCGAGGGTTAATTAACCCTCGATATTCGACTACCGAATGTAAATCCTTCAACTTTGATTTTAATCCATCAATCGAAATATTTTCCTTCGACCAAAAATTTGTTAGAAAGCCTATGGGGACCTTCCCCGTAGGCTAACATTGAGGTTCGGTAGGTTTTACTTGGCGAAGTAGGGGGTCGAAGTTTTTTTTAAAAAACAGTACTTCGACTATCGAATGGTCGAATAGTCGAACGATTTTTAGTTCGATTCGAAGTCGAAGGTCGAAGTAGCCAATTCAATGGTCGAAGTAGCCAAAAGAAAAATTCGAAATTCGAAGTTTTTTTTATTCTATTCCTTCACTCAAGCAAAGTAAGTGTGCCCCTATATGTAGGCTACATTATATATAGGGTTAATGATATTAGAAGGGTTTTCTGACCCTATGTAGAAATGTTATCTGTCTGATATCTGTTAACTATCTATAAGACACAAGGCTGCAGGCTGAGTTATACAGGGAACTTTGATTATCACTCATGTATTATAAGGGATAATGTACCCCCTACTGTAAATGATAAGGATATTAGAAGTCACTGAGGGGTTGTTCTGTGACCATATAAAGGCACAAGGCTGCAGGCTGAGTTATACAGGGAACTCTGAGTATCACTCATGTATTATAAGGGATAATGTACCCCCTACTGTAAATGATAAGGATATTAGAAGTCACTGAGGGGTTGTTCTGTGACCATATAAAAACACAAGGCTGCAGGCTGAGTTATACAGGGAACTCTGAGTATCACTCATGTATTATAAGGGATAATGTGCCCCCTACTGTAAATAATAAGGATATTAGAAGTCACTGAGGGGTTGTTCTGTGACCATATAAAGGCACAAGGCTGCAGGCTGAGTTATACAGGGAACTGATACTCTGAGTATCACTCATGTATAATGATAATGTACCCCCTACTGTAAATAATAAGGATATTAGAAGTCACTGAGGGGTTGTTCTGTGGCACAAGGCTGCAGACTGAGTTATACAGGGAAAAGTAAAAATGGAACCACAATGAAAATGGAAGTAACTAAAGTGGAAGACATTAGAGAAGGGAACTAGTAGTAGGCCATTCACTTCATGCCTCTCAATTTCACACAGATTCACTGGCCAAAAATAAATTGTGCATATTGGTACAGGTATGGGATAGGTTATGTGGAAACCCATTACCAGAAAGATCAGAGTTACAGAAAGGCCGTCTCCCATAGACTCCATTTTATCCAAATAAACCAAATTTAAACTGATTGCCTTTTTCTGTGTAATAATAAACCAGTAGGTTGTACTTGATCCCAACTAAGATATAATTAATCCTTATTGGAAGCAAAACAATCCTACTGGGTTTAATTTGTGTTTAGATCTTATTTTAGTAGACTTATGGTATTATATATAGAATGATCCATTATCCTGAAAACCCCAGGTCCCAAGCATTCTGGATAACAGGTCACATACCTGTATGAGCTTATGTTTTCATATTGATTATCACAATTTTGTAATTAATTGCTTTTGTGACTTTGCACAAATGATGGTTGATTATTGGACAACAGGTCCCATAGCTGTCTGTATGATGTGCAGAGGATGTGCATGTACCTACCTTGCAATATAATCCTCTCTGCTCCCTTTTAACCATTTATCCACCTCTCCCTCTGATGATAACGTTGGGCAGATCCTAATACCGTACTAATCCTAACCAGCCAAAAACACGGCAGTGAAAATACCACATATTCCTCTGCCTGACACAGTTATAAAGCAGGATATATAATGCAATAATTGAAGCTGTAAAACTCCTAATTACAGTTAAGGCAGGTACCATTATGTATCATTTTTATACTTTATGATACTGACTGAGGCTGGTGTTCTTTAATTTCATGTACATTATGTTGGACATCTTTACATTGCTAGACACAGTGAATAAGTCAGTATATCATTTGTATTTTATTTGGTGTAGCTTTTGTTAAAAGGAAGAATTAATATTGGAGACCAATTAATGCCCCAGTGAGTTTCCTTGTGGAGTAGAACACTCCTCTTCTACATCATTTATTATACAGGTATAGGATCCGTTATCCAGAAACCTGTTATCCCAAAATCTGTAAATTACGGAGTCCCATTGACTCCATTTTATCCAAATAATCCAAATTATTAAAAATGATTTCCTTTTTCTGTGTAATAATAAAACAGTATCTTGTACTTGATCCCAACTAAGATATAATTAATCCTTATTGGAAGCAAAACCAGCCTATTGGGTTTATTTAATGTTTATATGATTTTCTTGTAGACTTAGGGGCCGATTCACTATGGGTCGAATATCGAGGGTTAATTAACCCTCGATATTCAATTAGGAATTAAAATCCTTCGACTTCGAATATCGAAGTCAAAGGATTTAGCGCAGATAGTTCGATCGAACGATCGAAGGATAATTCCTTCGATCGAACGATAAAATCCTTCGAATCGAACGATTCAAAGGATTGTAATCCAACGATCGAAGGAATATCCTTCGATCAAAAAAAGTTAGCCAAGCCTATGGGGACCTTCCCCATAGGCTAACTTTGACTTCGGTAGCTTTTAGATGGCGAACTAGGGGGTCGAAGTTTTTTTTAAAGAGACAGTACTTCGACTATCGAATGGTCGAATAGTCGAACGATTTTTACTTCGAAACCTTCAATTCAAAGTCGTAGTCGGAGGTCGAAGTAGCCCATTCGATGGTCGAAGTAGCCCAAAAAAAACTTTGAAATTCAAAGTTTTTTACCTTCGAATCCTTCACTCTAAGTTAGTTGATCGGCCCCCTACAGTATTGAAATCTAAATTCCAAATCCAGAAAACCCCAGGTCCGGAGCATTTTGGATAACAGGTCTGATACCTCTAGTGTCTACTTTGATGTTACTACCCAGAAACGAGTTCAAGTGCAGTGACTGAGTCCTCCTCGGGAGCTTTAAAGAATAGTTAGCATTGGGCATTCCTAGTGCCTTTTATTATTAGTGTTATGTCATTATTTGCATTTTAATATCTGCTGGGGAGAGTAGGGGATCACTGCGGGAAACCTTCCATTCACTTCACTATGAAGATCCAGCCGACCACAAACGTTGCCCAAAAATGCACACGGCGGAAAATTAATTAAATTAAAAGGAAGCAGCGTGGAACCTTCCCTTTATTGCAAAAATCTGCGTGTGTGTGTCTGTGTGTGTGTGTGTGTGTGTGTCTGTGTGTGTGTGTCTGTGAGTTTATTGGCTGCAACATACAGTTTGATTTTCCCTACTAATCAACTAATAATAATATTCTCTAGTCCCAAAGACAAGTTTCTGCTTCTTCAGTTTAATACTACGGAATGTAACCCCTGTGTTGAACTGAGAGTATGATAATGAAATAACTTGTATTTTGTTTTTATTATTTTACATCTTGGGTATTTTTCTTTTCTTTTTCACATTTAATACCATCCCAAGCTCCCAATATTAACATTTAATGCCTCCCCAATCTCCGTATTTCCCATATTTATGTTCAGGGGTTGTTCACCTTCAAATTAGCTTTTAGGATGATATAGAGAGGGATATTTGCAAATGGTTTTAATTTTTTATTGTTTGTGGTTTTAAGTTATTTAACTTTTTATTCAGCAGCTCTCCAGTTTGCTGTTTCAGCAATCTAGTTGCAAGGGCCTAAATAACCCTAGCAACCATGCACTGATTTGAATAAGAGACTGGAATATGAAAAGTCAAGTGTCTGCATAGAAAGATGAGTAATAAGATGTAACAATAACAATACATTTGTAGCCGTACAGAGCATTTGGTTTTAGATGGGGTCAGTGACCCCCATTCGAAAGCTGGAATGAGTCAGAAGAAGAAGGCAAATCATTAAAAAACTATAAAAAATAAATAATGAAGACCAATTGAAAAGTTGGTTAGAATTAGTCATTCTATAACATAATAAAATTTAACTTAAAGGTGAACCACTCTTTTAATGCCACTTTCCCTTCCTGTTTTTCCCTTGTGTCCTCTTTCATTTATTGTCATAGTCTTTGATCTTGTCTCTCCTGCTTCCTCATCGTTCTTCCTTTTAGCTGCTTCTCTGCCATTGATCATTTTTCAACAACAGCCCTGAGCCCAATGAGCATGTGCAGAGCCACTGACACACAAGAGGCCTAACAAGATCCAAGATGGGGAGCTGCTGGGGGCAACTTTGAAGGCCTGGATCATTACTGTTCTAGGGCTGCTGAACCTCTGGGCTGGTACAGTAAGTTCAGTATGTAAAATACAGCATATAAAGTGATATTTATTTTCCGGATTTAGTTATCCTTTAAGGAATGTTGATGGTGTCAAACGTCCTACTTTTTTAAAGGCACATCATTAATCCGCCGTTATAGCATTACCCCATGACTAGGCATCCAGCTCTGCGAGAAGTACTGCAGTAAGGAAATTCATTTTAAACAAGCAGTGATTTAATGTAGCAGAATTGATTAACCTGTATATGCATATCCCATATTGTACTGTAATTATTTGCCCATTATTTAGAGCTTGATGATTTAATTATTTTTGCCTCTCTGAAATCTTAAAATTTAAATCAGGACAATCTCCGGAGCATGCTCTTAATGCACAGGGCAGCCATTTATATCAATGTATGATTCATTTATAGAACATCACTGGAAGATCTCAGCCAAGAGCCTGTAAAGCTTTTAAAAGACAGGAAACAGGTGAATTTAGTTAAAGAAGTCATATTAGGAATTAGAATTAACAATTGTATTAGGAATTATGTGTTGTGTTATTTACTAAATCAAAAATGTATCTCATAATTAAATTAAAAAAAGCTTGACCAAATTCCCGTGCCCCATTTTACCTTATTTAGTAATAAAATAACTCATATAGATCAGGAAAAACCCCAATAAAATCGATCAAAAAACAAATTGTTGTTTTTTGTTCCCGAATCGCTTGATTTTTTCTGGGTTTTGCCCGAAAATCCCGAAAACATCGGATATCTGTATTTCTCACATGGGTAAACTGTAGTCAGGGGGGTTATTTATCAAAGGTCAAATTTTAGAGTTTTTTTAGACCTCGAATTAACTCACAACTCGAATGGTTTCCAATTTAAGAAAAAACTCAAATCAGCTAATTCGAGGTTAATGATCCCAAAACTCAAATTAGAGTTTTCGGTAAAAACAAAACAACTCAAATCACTCAAATTGATTGTGTTTTTGACAAAACCCTCTGAGAAAAACTCAAACATCATGAAGGCTATTAACATCTTTAAATGGTTCAAGGGGCCTCTGTCATTGACTCCTACATGACCCCGACAGGTTTTTAGATGGTGTATTCCAGGGTCAGGTTATAATACTGTAAGGGGCAGATTTATCAAAGGTCGAGGTGAATTTTTGAATGAAAAAAATTCTATTTTTTGTGTGCTTCAACTAGGGAATAGTCCAAATTAAATTCGAATTTGAAAAAAAAACGAAAATTCAAATATATAAATTTATCACGTACTGTCTCTTTAAAAATTCAACTTTGCCCATTCGCCATCTAAAACCTGCCGAATTGCTGTTTTAGCCTATGGGGGACCTCCTAGAACCTATTTGGAGTCAATTAGTGGACTCTGTAAAATTAAGGTTTTTTTTCGGAAAAACTTCGAATCGAATTCGGCCGAATACGCACCTATTTGATCGAAAACAGACCTATTCACCAAAAAAATATACTTCTACTTAATTTTGGTTAGTCTTTTTGAATTAGAATTTTGAAGTTTTTTCAATTCAAAATTCGACCCTTGATAAATAGGTCGAAAATATCTTGAAAAATTCAAGTTTTATTTTTTTTAAAACTCTGAAAATATTTGTTTTTTAATCTGAAAAATTGAATTTTGACTCCAAAATTAGCTCGTCATCTTGAATTTTTTTTTTTTTAGATTTTATTTTGTATGTTTTTTTTAAATTTATAGTACTAAAGGAGAGAGAAAGGAAAGTAAAGGAAGGAAAAAAGGAAAGCAATACAAAGTGAGGAAAAGGCACCAAATTAGAAAATTCAAAGAATCAGACATTTTGCAGTTCAAGCCAAGTACCCCGTTAGGCATTACATTTCCTTGGACAACCTCTTGCTAGGTAAGTCAACTTTTGCCAAAAACGTAAGGGGAGGAGGGTCAAGAGATTTCCAGTGCATTAGGATAGCCGTTTTGGCATAATATAGCAACTGTAGGTAGCATATTCTGGAGTAGGACTGAAGTTGTAAGTTGCCTATTACTCCTAATAAACACAATTCTGTAGAGCGGATATTTGGAAGTGAAAGCTTCTCAGTAAGAAATTGCAGCACCTTGCCCCAGAACCTCTGATTTACAGGTCCAGAAGACATGAAACAGTGCCTATTTCTTCCCTACATTTGGGACATTGATTTGATACATTATTATACATTTTTGACAGGCGATAGGGCGTCAGTCCACATTTTATCATCTAACAAGAGAATATCTGTCTGCCATTTAATCTTGTTTTTTTCCAGAGGAAAAGGACCTGCTGAAGATAATATACTGTAATGTAGAACCAAGACAGGGGTTTGGTCAGATCTTGTCTATGAAGGTCGGTCTCAAGTGTTGTTTCAGATAGGGTTATAGGCCTTGTAGGGAATTGTATATTAAATGCGTGCCAAAGCTGCAGGTAAAGAGCATGTCAGGGGGCCAAAGACACAATCCTGCTCCCAGGGTTTCCATGATGTATAGATAAGTTGGTGAAAAAGTGCCTTATGTTGATGTCTGTGGCCTTGGAGGGTTTAAAGCTGGTCTGATCAGGATGGATTATTTGTGATATCACTATCAAGGATTAGATAGGGGGCGCTGTTGAGGCTGATGAGGGAAGGGTGAGTCCTTGAGGCAGGGGCTGTATGTGCCAAAGGGAACACGGCAAGGAAAGGCAGGGATGGGGTGACAAGGGTCAGACTGGAACAAGAGCAGATCGAATCAGACTGGGGACAGAGTAGCAAGAGAGCTGGAGCAGAAGATGACTGGAAAGCAGGAGAGGACTGGAGCGGATTGCGGGAGAGGATAGGAGCGGATAGCGGGAGAGGATAGGAGCGGATAGCGGGAGAGGACTGGAGCAGATAGCGGGAGAGGGAGTAAAAGGCAGAGCAAGATACAGAGCGAGATGAGGTGGTACAAGGTATAGTCAGAAAGCAAGAATCAGGAACAGGCAAGGCAAGGTTGGTACAAGGTCAAGACAGGGAAAGGTTTGGAGTGAGAAGCAGAGCAAGATACAGAATAGCAAGGAAAGCAGGGCAGCACAAGGTTGAGTCAAGGTTAAAAGCAAGACTGGAGCAGAACTTGAAGGGGAAGGCAAGGCAGATCAGGGCATGGTAAACAAGACAAAGTTAGAGTATAGGAGGCACCCGGGGCATAAAAACGGGAATGGTGAGCGGATCCCATGTATATTGTCAATATTAAGTTCCCGGGAATTGGCCTGTTATTTGTGTCTCTAAATTACCCACCCACTTAGATTGTAAGCTCTATGGGTCTATGGATCTCTTGTCTCTTTAGTACTTAATATTTAATCTAACTGTATTTTGTACTTATTTGTATTTATTAATAGAATGACCCCTTGTTTGTTCTATGAAAGTGTCATTGTACTGTACAGTATGGCACGAGGGTGATAAGTCAGACTGTAACAGTTGCATAGCAGAACAGGACTGGAGCAGAAAGCAGGAGAGGAAGGAAAAGGCTGAGCAATATACAGAGCAAGACGAGGAAAGATATAAGACAGCGTACGGGTATAAGGCAGAACAGGACAGAAAGCAGGAACAGTCAAGGCAAGGTCAGGTCAAGGTAGATGTAGGTTAAGGCAAGGTTAAATGTAGAACTGGAACAGAAACGGAAGGGAAAGACAAAGCAGGGAGAAAGGTAAGGTAAGGAGGAAAGGTTCAAGGTAAGGCAGGACAAAACAGGAAAGGGCAAGGCAAGGCAAGGAAAGGAGGCTAGAGCTGGAACCCTTAGCTAGGGGCGATGCCACAGTGTTAGTTTTGGAAGCCAATGCTTATGCAAGGAGTGTTTGGAGGGCTGGCCTTAAAAAGGGCAGAGTCAGCCCTGATTGGCTTACTGCAAACCAATAAGGCTGCTGCTGGACTAGGGCTGCAAAGGCCAGTTAACATATAGTGTGCGCCCCTACAGGCTCCTCTCCTGGCCCAATGGATAAAGCATCAACCCAGAAACCCAAAGGTCCCTGGCTCATATCCCAGCAGAGCCTGACAAGGAGGCACTATGGTTATTTTAAATATTTGTATCAGACAGCTGATAGGAGGTGGTAGCACTACCCTAGAAAGTTTGGACCTGAGTAATTCCGAGTACAATTAGTTGTTTTGCACCACTGTCATATCAGTTCAAAGATTGTTGATATCTCAAGAGCAAGGTACGAGAAGCCACACTTACATTGACAAGTGAAAGTATATTTGATCTCTGAAAAGGTGCCAAAACAATGGAGGTTTGGAAAGAAACTCTCCCTTTGTCAGGATAGGTCTCCATACAATATCTGCACAAAGCTTTAAAGTTCCATCACCTTCCAGTACAATACATTCTACCTCTCTCCAATTCCAGAAGAATTCATTGTAATGGTGATTATCTACTTAGTAAGCTCTTTAACATTGAAATTCTCTGTGTTATTTTCGAGCGTGTTACTCACCACCATCCTGTCTGGCCAACACAATACATTAGCCTACAGTGACCGGCGATTTCCAGGCCTCCTCCCGGCTATTTAGCAGAGTGCTTAAGGGAAGCTCATGTCTAATGTTCTGACAAAAGCATTTCACGCATTTTAGAAACAGCTTTCTTTTCAGAAACCCATTTCTTAAAGCTTTTTCTGAGTATGAAATGGCATTGGGCCTTTATGTTCATTTGTCTGGGACTAAAGAACAGTCAGTCTTTCGTTGAGTTTGAGCTATTAAGGTTGTCACGATCCAGACATGAGCCGCTTATTTACAGCAATCAGCATGGGACAGAGGAACGGTCTAACATTATGGCAAGAGCAGGTCAGATTGGTTCAATAAAGAGCGGGGTGGGGATTTTGAAAATGGACATTTCAATGCAGAACTGGAACAACAAACTACTAACTACAAAAAAATGGATGTTATTAAGAAGGACAAATAACTCTGGATATAACAGTCATTGTCCCCATGCATGTATTTATCAAAGGTCGAGTTTGTGAGGTTTTTTATGCCTCGGATAAACTCAAAATTAGAATCTTTTATAAAATATGAAAAAACTTGAATATGAAAAACTTTTAAAAAACCCGAATACTCAAATAATCGAGTATTCGATGGAAGGAAACTTGAATCACTCAAATTAATTGAGTATTTGACAGAAAAAAACTAGAATTGCTCAAATTAATCAAGCTTTCATACAAAACTCACACTGTCATTGACTCCTACATGACCTTGACAGGCTTTATCTGGAGTACTTTCGTATTCAGGCTATTTCCAGCTTTTTGGGGTATAATAAATCTTGAAGAATCCACTTTTTTTTGAAAACCTGAAACGTTTTTTTTAACCCAAAACTTTTGACTGAAAGCTTCCATCGAGAAACTTAATGACTATCTGGCTTCTTAAGCCAGGCTGGTTCACCTCTTTAAAAAAGCCCCAGTATGAAGTACTTTCATGCAGAGTGTGGAGCCACCATGTTTAATCCTCCTAGGTAAATCCTAGGATTTAATCTGTACTCACTTGTAGTAAGGATGAGATTTGGGGTGAGTGCTTATTTGTGCCCTGGGTACCCCTGGAACTATAGCAGGGTGACTGTTACCCCAAATGTTTTTATACATCTTTAACCTTGTTATGAGCTAAGGGGTCCCAGCCTGAAGTCCAGTTAGGGGGAGATTTGGGGTGAGTGCTTATTTGTGCCCTGGGTACCCCTGGAACTATAGCAGGGTGACTGTTACCCCAAATGTTTTTATACATCTTTAACCTTGTTATGAGCTAAGGGGTCCCAGCCTGAAGTCCAGTTAGGGGGAGATTTGGGGTGAGTGATTATTTGTGCCCTGGGTACCCCTGGAACTATAGCAGGGTGACTGTTACCCCAAATGTTTTTATATATCTTTAACCTTGTTATGAGCTAAGGGGTCCCAGCCTGAAGTCCAGTTAGGGGGAGATTTGGGGTGAGTGATTATTTGTGCCCTGGGTACCCCTGGAACTATAGCAGGGTGACTGTTACCCCAAATGTTTTTATATATCTTTAACCTTGTTATGAGCTAAGGGGGCCCAGTCTGAAGGTCAGTTAGGGGGAGATTTGGGGTGAGTGCTTATTTGTGCCCTGGGTACCCCTGGAACTATAGCAGGGTGACCATTACCCAATGTTTCAATATATCTGTAACCTTGTTATCCTGATATCTACAAAGATGCCTACCAAAAAGGAACTAATCATGCTTATCAATTCAAACCTCCTATACGAACTAATGGCCACCAACACAAGTTACCAGGAATACCTTAACAACAAGTCAACAGATATATGGAAGTGCTGGAAAGAAAAATACTACCTATCAGTACGCTGAAGGCGAAGGCTCCTCTACCAGCTAAGGAAAAAGACCTGGAAGACAAGATGTGTCCAAAAGAGAGAGAGAACTGAACTTCTACTGTACCTTCTACTCTTGCCTTCTACTCATACTTTCTACTCTTACCTTCTACTAGGAACTTCTACTCTTACCTTCTAATATGATCTTCTACTCTTACCTTCAACTCTTGCCTTCCTACTCTTACCTTCTTCTATAAACTTCTACTCTTACCTTCTACTTTTACCTTCTACTATGATCTTCTACTCTTACCTGCTACTCTTGCCTTCTACTCTTACCTTCTATTATTATTTCCAACTCTACCTTCAACTACCTACCCACTTACCCCTACTTAACTATACACCCCCTTCTTCCTTCCTTCTTTCTTTCTGTACTACTCTACACTATCGCTACTAATTCCCATCCAGACATCAAATGCTTTATGACCCTACATACTGTAGCCATGAGGAAATCAGGCCACTTACATATACAGTTTAGTCTAACCTAGGGGTCCCCAACCTTTTTTTTACCCATGAGCCATCTTTAATTGTAAAAAGAGCAACATGAGCATGGGTGGTGCAAATAAGGGATGTGATTGGCTACTGGTAGCCCCTGTGTGGACTGACAGCCTACAGGAGGATCTGGTTAGCAGTACATCTGGCATTTATGCAACCAAAACTTACCTCTGAGCCAGGTATTAAAAAATAAGCACCTGCTTTGAGGCCACTGGGTGCAACATCCAAGGGTTTGGAAAGCAACATGTTGCTCACGAGCCACCGGTTGGGGATCACTAACCAAACAAAGTATTTACAAAGCCTAAACTGATGACAATTGATGTCTGTACCAATGTTGTCTTTAATCTGAAAAACTAATAAAACATTTAAATAATAAAATAAGAGAATTCTTAAGTGTGATGATTTAAAACAAACTATAATGTTCCCATTTAATGTATCTTGGTAGACTCAATGGTAGACTCAATGGTAGACTCGATGGTAGAATCTATATCCAGTCCAAACCATTGCTTCTTCTATCAGTCCTGGCCTCACAGCATTAATGAGGTGTTTGCAGCAGGAAGTTATAGAGCTGAGGGAGATCTCTAAAAAAAAACACGAAGAAGAAAGACATATTTATTAAACACAGACTGTAATTTGGCAGGTTTTGTACAGTAATAGCAATGCCCTTTAAAGAGTTTTTTTCCTCCAGCAAATCGGTACTCAGATTTATCACATACAACATTACAGATGCGTTCTAATCTCCTCGCACCTAGGCGAATGCGAGTACCATGAAATGATAAGCCAAAATAATCGTTTATCTATACAATGCACTAAATGCTACATCCACTGTGCAATTATGCAAAAAAAAGCAATCACTGTGATTATAATATCACTTAATGATTTAATGAAATAATCATTTCTCTGAGAGAAGCACAACAAACAATGTGCTAGCTAGCCTGAATGAATAATTTAACTGCAAATTCATTAACCGCTTCTGGATATGCAAAAACGCAGCTAATAAAGGGGAGATATTGGGATTATTTTATGGGGGTGATGAAAGGAAATATGAAATCAAATCAGTAAGGGTTTTTTTTTTTAATTAGTCTTCCATTCATATTGAATTTATCAGCAGAAATGAGTAAACAGTTAAGGAGTAAAGTTTTCTGATAAAAGAAAAACTTAAGGATTGAGTAACATTCCAGCAGTACCCAGTGTACCCCTGCTCTGTTCAACCTGTTTGCTAAATACCAACCTTACAGCCTCAGTGGCAGATAAAGTGTCACATGCATATGGGCATAGGTACATATATAGTCACTTATTCTGTGTGTACCACTCACCTTCCCTCTGTCTGGGCAGGGTCCATCTGTGGTTCCTCATTCTGTATGTACCATTACCTTCCCCTCTGATTGGGCAGGGTCCATGTGTGGTTCCTCAATCTGTATGTGCTCCTCACCTTCCCCTCTGTCTGGGCAGGGTCCATCTGTGGTTCCTCATTCTGTATGTACCCCTCACCTTCCCCTCTGTCTGGGCAGGGTCCATCTATGGTTCCTCATTCTGTATGTGCTCCTCACCTTCCCTCTGTCTGGGCAGGGTCCATCTGTGGTTCCTCATTCTGTATGTACCATTACCTCCCCTCTGATTGGGCAGGGTCCATGTGTGGTTCCTCAATCTGTATGTGCTCCTCACCTTCCCCTCTGTCTGGGCAGGGTCCATCTATGGTTCCTCATTCTGTATGTGCTCCTCACCTTCCCCTCTGTCTGGGCAGGGTCCATCTGTGGTTCCTCATTCTGTATGTACCCCTCACCTTATTCTCTGTCTGGGCAGGGTCCATCTGTGGTTCCTTGTTCTGTATGTTACCCTCACCTTCCTCTCTGTCTGGGCAGGATCCATCTTCAGTTCCTCATTCTGTATGTACCCCTCACCTTCTTCTCTGTCTGGGCAGGGTCCATCTGTGATTCCTTGTTACATAGTTACATAGTTACATAGTTAAATTGGGTTGAAAAAAGACAAAGTCCATCAAGTTCAACCCCTCCAAATGAAAACCCAGCATCCATACATACACCCCTCCCTACTTTTAATTAAATTCTATATACCCATATATTGTTCTGTATGTTCCCCTCACCTTCCTCTCTGTCTGGGCAGGATCCATCTGTGGTTCCTCATTCTGTATGTGCCCCTCACCTTTCCCTCTGTCTGGGCAAGATCCATATGTGGTTCCTCATTCTGTATGTGCCCCTCACCTTCTTCTCTGTCTAGGCAGTGTCCATCTGTAGTTTTTCATTCTGTATGCACCCCTCACCTTTTTCTCTGTCTGGGCAGGGTCCATCTGTAATTCCTTTTTCTGTATGCACCCTCACCTTCCCCTCTGTCTGGGCAGGGTCCATCTGTAGTTTTTCATTCTGTATGTACCTCTCATCTTTTTCTCTGTCTGGGTAGGGTCCATCTGTGGTTCCTCATTCTGTATGTACCCCTCACCTTCCCCTCTGTCTGGGCAGGGTCCATCTGTAGTTTTTCATTCTGTATGTACCCTTCAGCTTTTTTCTCTGTCTGGGAAGGGTCCATCTGTAATTCCTTATTCTGTATGCACCCCTCACCTTCCCCTCTGTCTGGGCAAGGTCCATCTGTAGTTCCTTTATTCTGTATGTACCCCTCACCTTCCCCTCTGTCTGGGCAGGGTCCATCTGTAGTTTTTCATTCTGTATGTACCTCTCATCTTTTTCTCTGTCTGGGCAGGCTCCATGTGTGGTTCCTCATTCTGTATGTGCCCCTCACCTTCCCCTCTGTCTGGGCAGGGTCCATCTGTGGTTCCACATATTTTATGTACCCCTCACCATCTCCTCTTTCGGGGCAGAGTCCATCTATCTATTTACTAAGTGGGATAACAACAACCCTTTAACCAACACCCCAAACTCTGCACGCAGCCTCTTTAATCACAACTCATCGCTCATGGAAGGTACTGTATGATTATTATGTGAGTCACAAGGTTGAACCCAATACAAGCAGAATACAAGCCCAGCAGAGCCGTGTGTATCAGAACTGGCATTGCTATTAAAGACCCTGCATTAACTGAGAGCAAGGAAATGATTCGTGGCAGCGGTGTGTTTGGGCCGATGCAGGAGGAACTGATAAATCAAAGTGCAGATCTCAATCTAAGTGAAACATTTGACATTGTAAAAACTTATGAAGCAGCGCCAGAGCAATTAAAATGAATAGCAACATCAGCGGCATCAGATAAAATGGCAAAGAACTCAAATCACAGAGACAAACAGAAAATTGCATAGAGCAAAGGTGCAAGAAACCCTCAGCCCATGAAGGGCATGGAACTATAGATATATAGATGGGCCAATACAGAACAGAAAGCAGTCAAAAGATTAATTTAGACTTAGATATACTGGATATTCTAACTCTGTGTACTAATTGTACAGAGAGCTGGTCACATGAGTCTAGCGAATGAATCAACTATACCCCATCTGCTGGTTGTACTTGGTATTGCAGGACATATAATTACATTGTTTATCAGCCCTGCTGTTTTGCTAATGCCTTGGACTGGCCAGGGGTATCAGGAACCTGTAAAACTTCATAAAAGCCTTATCCTCTGAGGTATGGGATCTCTCTGTACAGACTATGAGCAAACTTAGGGGCTGTTCCTGCTGAATTGTGCTTAGTACAGGGAATACCTATGCTGTCATAGTTTTATGGGATCTCTCTGTACAGACTATGAGCAAACTTAGGGACTGTTCCTGCTGAATTGTGCTTAGTACAGGGAATACCTATACTGCCATAGTTTTATGGGATCTATCTGTACAGACTATGAGCAAACTTAGGGGCTGTTCCTGCTGAATTGTGCTTAGTACAGGGAATACCTATACTGCCATAGTTTTATGGGATCTATCTGTACAGACTATGAGCAAACTTAGGGACTGTTCCTGCTGAATTGTGCTTAGTACAGGGAATACCTATGCTGCCATAGTTTTATGGGATCTCTCTGTACAGACTATGAGCAAACTTAGGGACTGTTCCTGCTGAATTGTGCTTAGTACAGGGAAAACATATGCTGCCATAGTTTTATGGGATCTCTCTGTACAGACTATGAGCAAGCTTAGGGACTGTTCCTGCTGAATTGTGCTTAGTACAGGGAATACTTATGCTGCCATAGTTTTATGGGATCTCTCTGTACAGACTGTGAGCAAACTTAGGGACTGTTCCTGCTGAATTGTGCTTAGTACAGGGAATACCTATGCTGCCATAGTTTTATGGGATCTCTCTGTACAGACTATGAGCAAACTTAGGGGCTGTTCCTGCTGAATTGTGCTTAGTACAGGGAAAACCTATGCTGCCATAGTTTTATGGGATCTCTCTGTACAGACTATGAGCAAGCTTAGGGGCTGTTCCTGCTGAATTGTGCTTAGTACAGGGAATACCTATGCTGCCATAGTTTTATGGGATCTCTCTGTACAGACTATGAGCAAACTTAGGGACTGTTCCTGCTGAATTGTGCTTAGTACAGGGAATACTTATGCTGCCATAGTTTTATGGGATCTCTCCCATTATGTGAGGAGAGGGGGTCGGACACTGCCTATGCTGCCATGGCCGTTTCTTTTGAATTATTAATTTGACATGGCAGTACCTATACAAATGCACCCATTACAGAGAGTTTCATAGTATGGCTTCCTTCAGGTGGTCACAGCTGAGTTACTATTTCAGCCACTCTGTTGGCTCTTTGTTGCAGGAATGTGACACACTAGGAGGACTATAGTGGAAATTATGAATTCGTTTGTGGCTTGTTACCGAGTGACAATGGCATCTTATGTAAGACTGAAACTGCAAGCTGACTCAGTTTCACCTTTAATAGAAGCGATGAAAAAATACACCTATATGAATTTACACATTTTTCAAACATGAGCAAAATTAATTGAACTCAAGCTGAAAATACATTCTGCTGATTATTTTAATTAATTTAAAAAAATGCATAGTCATACTCATGTTTATTTTAAAGGTGTAATGAACCATCACTTCACTTTCACACTTACTACAAGAATGGGATCTGTTATCCAGAATGCTCAGGACCTGGGGGTTTTTAGATAAGGGGGATCTGGAGCTCCATACTTCTTCTACTATAAAATCATGTAAACATTAAGGGGCAGATTTATAAAAGGTCGACGTGGAAATTTGAATTTAAAAAATTCTAATTTCAAGCTAATTTTTGTGTACTTTGACTAGGGAATAATTCAAATTAGAAATCTGAAAATTCAAAAATTCTAATTTCTAAATGTATTATGTTCTGTTTCTTTAAAAATTCGACTTCAACCATTTGCCAACTAAAACCTGCCGAATTGCTGTTTTAGCCTATGGGCGACCTCCTAGAACCTATTTAGAGTCAATTGGTGGATTTTGAAAAATCTATTTTTTTTGGAATAACTTCAAATCGAATTTGATCGAATGCAATATTACTTAGAATCGTACGATCGAAAACGGATTTATTCGGCCAAAAAAAACTTTGATTTAACTTCGTTGGTCTTTTTGAATTGGAATTTAGAAGTTTTTCAAATTCCAAATTCTACCCTTGATAAATCTGCCCCTAAATAAACCCAATAGGATTGTTTTGTCTTTAATAAGGATGAATTATAGATTCGTTTGGATCAAGAACAATCAACTTTTTTCATTATTATAGAGAAAAAATAAATCATTTTTAAAATTGAGAAGCATTTCATGAAAATGGAGATGGTCTTTTTGAGCTTTCTGGATAACGGGTTTCAGATTAACGGATCCTATACCTGTAACTTACCTACAATTTATTAATTTAACTAGTAATAATGTGTTCTACATAAACAACCTCCCTTCACACTTTGCTGTGACTGTTTTGTAGTCCATTATGCAGAGCAGTTCTCTTTGCATAGGGAATCGAATTATCTACCTTGTGTTCCTTATACTACAGTACACAGTATATATATGCCACATAGACCAGCGTTGGATTCGTTTTCCTAGAACCCACCCGAGAACCTCATATTAAGCCACTCCCTTGTGGGTGCTCAATGGTATCAGTATTCTATTGGGCTATGATATAAATAAGAAAGTTACCGATTGGATATCCTCTGATCAGCTGGCCAACCCAACACTTCCTGAGCATGATAGAATATTCACTGCTCAAATAACTCAGGAACCCCGCCCACAAGGAGTCACCTGCTTTTAATATGCTTCGTTTTTTGGCTGTTACGATCAATAGGGCAGCTCCCCTCATATACAAAATATACAGAAAATGTTCTATGTACCCAGGAAAATAATATGTTCTCTTATAATAATAATAAGGGAAATAGTATGGCAGCTCTCACCCATATGTATAAATACAAATATACAGAGAATGCTCAGTACATGCAGTATTTATATCAGTGTTAAATGCAACTTACTACTAATAGGTTATGGTTAGAGCTCAGTAATCAATTTAAGAGTGAAAGGATTAATGTCAATGTTTTCTTATCTGTCTTAATATTTCTTATTCACCCAACACCCCATTGCTTGAGATGTGCAGCTGTGCGGGGGGATCTCACGCTCCTCTCCCTGTTATTATCTCTTACATATTCTTATTTATTGGAGGTGATGCAAATGCCACGGCTGAGCAATGGAATCACTGAGTGGGTGAGCTCCATGTGTTGTCTGCTCTGCGTGCTTCTAGGTCTCATGTAAGTGACACATAGGGAGGATGGGACGTGTAGTTGAGTCAGTAAGTGACCTGGTTTAGTTAATAAATGCATAAGCCCTAAAAGGTGAACATTTACACCCATTTGTGCCCTGTGGCAATGGAAAAAAAGTCTGCTTGTCTCTCAAGGCATATTGTTGGGTTAGTTACCCTTTATCTAAATGGCTTATTTACTGCTGCAGCTCTGCTGGCCGGGGATTCCTGGGAATAGAGAGATAAGAAAGCAAGCCTGAGGCACAGCACACAATGTCACTGAATTGTTGAAATACATGGATACAATTTTAAATTCATTTGTGAAATAATCTGAAGATTGTTAAAGGAGTTGTTCACTTTTAAATTAGCTGTTAGTAGGATGTAGAGAGTGATAGTCTGAGACAATTTGCAATTGGTCTTCATTTTTTATTATTAGTTTTTGAGTTATTTCACTTTTTATTCAGCAGCTCTCCAGTTTGTAATTTTGGTTGCTAGGGACCAAATTCCCCTAGCAACCAAGCATTGATTTGAATAAGAGAGACTGGAATATGAATAGGAGAGGCCTGAATAGAAAGATGAGTAATACAACGTGGCATTAACAATAAATTTTAGCCTTACAGAGTGTTTGTTTTTTTAGACGGGGTCATTGACCACCATTTAAAAGCTGGAAAGAGCCAGAAGAAGAAGGCAAATAACTATAAAAAAGAAAAAAATGAAGGCCAACTGAAAAGTTGCTTAGAATTAGACATTCTTTAACACAGTAGACGTCGACTTAAAGGGAAAAAATGTTTTTTCCAAAACACATCAGTTAATAGTGCTACTCCAGCAGAATTCTGCACTGAAATCCATTTCTCAAAAGAGCAAACAGATTGTGTTATATTCAATTTTGAAATCTGACATGGGGCTAGACATATTGTCAGTTTCCCAGCTGCCCCCAGTCATGTGACGTGTGCTCTGATAAACTCCAGTCACTCTTTACTGCTGTACTGCAAGTTGGAGTGATATCACCCCTCCCTTTTCCCCCCAGCAGCCAAACAACAGAACAATGGGAAGGTAACCAGATAGCAGCTCCCTAACACAAGATAACAGCTGCCTGCTAGATCTAAGAACAGCACTCAATAGTAAAAGCCAAGTCCCACTGAGACACATTCAGTTACATTGAGTTGGAGAAACAACACCCTGCCAGAAAGTAGTTCCATCCTAAAGTGCAGGCACAAGTCACGTGACTCGGGGCAGCTGGGAAACTGACAATATGTCTAGCCTCATGTCAGATTTCAAAATTGAATATAAAAAAATCTGTTTGCTCTTTTGAGAAATAGATTTCAGTGCAAAATTCTGCTGGAGCAGCCCTATTAACTGATGTGTTTTGGAAAAAACATGTTTTCCCATGACATTATCCCTTTAAAGATGCCCCGAATCCAGGGTTCGGCTCAGGAAACTGCCTTTTTCTAAACCCTTATGTCTGGCCGAACCGAATCTGAATCCTAATTTGCATATGCAAATTATGGATGGGAAATCACATAGTGTTTTGTCACAAAACAAGGAAGTAAAAATGTTTTTTCCACTTTTTCCCTTACTGTCCCTAATTTGCAAATTAGGATTCGGATTTGGTTTGGTATTTGGCCGAATCTTTCATGAAGGATTCAGGGATTTGGCTGATTCCCAAATAGTCTGGTGTTTCCCTACCTAAAGGAGAACCACCCCTTTAAAAGAAAAGAAAAGGGGTGCCATCTTGGTATGACTTAGCTACAAATGCCATTTGTCCTGCACCAGCTTGTAGTTTCTTTTCAGAGTTATATGGCTGCTCTGAAGTTATTAGGTGTAGGTGACATCCTTTTCATTGGGGCACCTTTACAGATTTTGGACACTTACTAGGAAGCCATTGAGAAGCCAGAAAAATCATTTGAAAAACCTTGAGAACAATGTAATATTTATTGCATTCTCAGCTGAACAGACAGGTCTATTTTATAATAAAATCAACTTATTTTTGTCTGTACCTGTCACTATGTAGACCCCATCTGGCTGGTTTGCCATCTGTTTATCTATGAAAATTAAGTGCATTGAAACCTCCCAAGATAAATATGGGAATTTTTTTTTTCTCCTGATACAAGTTAAATGAACTAAACCAAATGGCCACACTCCAGGAGCACTGGTACCTCCAGGTACTCCAGTTTCCTCACACACGCCAGGAGCACTGATACCTCCAAGTGCTCCAGTTTCCACCCACACTCCAGGAGCACTGGTACCCCAGGTACTCCAGTTTCCTCCCACACTCTAGGAGCACTGGTACCTCCAGATACTCCAGTTTCCTCCCACACTCCAGGAACACTGGTACCTCCAGATACACCAGTTTCCTCACACACGCCAGGAGCACTGATACCTCCAAGTGATCCAGTTTCCACCCACACTCCAGGAGCACTGGTACCTCCAGGTATTCCAGTTTCCTTCCACACTCCAGGAACACTGGTACCTCCAGGTACTCCAGTTTCCTCACACACACCAGGAGCGCTGATACCTCCAAGTGCTCCAGTTTCCACCCACACTCCAGGAACACTGATACCCCCAGGTACTCCAGTTTTTTCCACACTCCAGGAACACTGGTACCTCCAGGTACTCCAGTTTCCTCACACACGCCAGGAGCACTGATACCTCCAAGTGCTCCAGTTTCCACTGGTACCCCAGGTACTCCAGTTTTCTCTCACACTACAGGTGCACTGGTACCTCCAAGTACTCCAGTTTTCTCACACGCCAGGAGCACTGGTACCTCCAGGTGCTCCAGTTAGACTGGTAGATTAATGGATTTCTAATGAATTGGTCCTAGGGTTATAGTCCCTTTAGTTCTCTTGGTTTAGAACTGATGAATTTGATTAACTATTCTATAATTATCAATAATTATAGATGTAGAAACCTGAGTAGTAATTAGACTTTTGTTACATGGCTGCTGTATATCTGGCAGCCCTACTACTACATAGAATTCAAGCCTTTTGGTTGGAAAGATTGATGACTTTGAAGAAATCCTCAAAAATGCTTCTTTTGCTCTCTTATCTTTTGCCCCCTACTGGTTAGTTAAATGGCACTGACTGACCTCCTACTTTCAAGCTTGTACAACATCCTATGGAAACAGGTCACCATTCATCCTGGAGGGCTTTTACCTATAAATCAAGGGTCATTGATAGACTTCTTCTGGTATTGGAAATTGATAAGTCAGTCCATACCAAAACTATAGCCCAGCCCTTGTAATCAGAACAGTGCCAGCCTCTTCTGTAGTCCAAACTTATTGTCTGTTCTTCTCACCCACTGACGTCACAGATTTTGGTGGTTTTGGACATCTTAAAGATTTACTCTCAGAGCACAAAGAGATCAGTTAGTTGGATTTTCCAAGATGGATTTCTATGGGTTAGCTCATTAAGATTCATGAAGGTATCCCAAAAAGTTTATATTATATTGAGTCTTCTTAATCCAATTAACAGCCAGCTAGTGATCCTGCCATGGCTGTTCCTCTATAATTCTATATTACAAGATTGGGCACCACCCAACGTTCCAGCTGCCAATCATAAGTCACCATAATGTTCTTGCTGCATAGCCTACTTTGATTATGGAATATCTGTTTCCCCCAATCATAAAATGGTCATTCGATTAAAGGTATGATGATTGATTATCTACAACATCAACGAACTCAGGTCTGAATCTCTAATAGATGCAGCATGGAACTGCGGCTGAGAAGTTTTATTCGTTGCAAGGGCATGGAGAATTATGGGCTTCTTTTACAAGAAAGGAAAAAACACACACACAGATTTATCACCTATTGTACTGCAGGGAAGAGCAGAGAGAATCTCCCACAAGCTACTTCTGATTCATATATCAACCCAGCAGGCACCTGAGATAAGGATATTCTTTTGGATTGGAAAGCAGCGAGAAGCGTGAACAGCAGAAATGGCCCTTCCGCTTTGCAGTATCCTTGTTTCACCTGCTATTTTCTGAGATAAATGGCCAGATGTAAAGATGCATAGAAAGTATGGAGGGTGGTATGGAGAATAGATTTATTAGCCGCCTTTGGCTCTATTACTCTCAATGCAGAGTGTCATGCACACAAAGCATACATGGCAATAAAAGCTGCATAAGCTCATGGGTGCTCAGGAGGAGAGATGGCAAAGTAAGACTTATGGCTGAGAGCTCCCTTGGAGCAGTATCAACGCTTCTTTATCAACTTCATTATTCCTGATGGAATTCCTGAATTGTATTGGCAGGTTGTGAATTTTAATATGGGGAACTGCACAAGTTTTGACCACCCTGATCTTTTAATTATTTGTTTACTGATCTGGATAGCAACAGCCATACAACATACTGGACTCCTTTACTGAAATTGCCTAGGATCTCTTACAGCAGTTATTCCCAACCCATGAGCAACTGTTGCTCTCCACTCCCATTGATGTTGCTCCCAGTGACCTCATAGTAAGTGCCCGTTTTTGAAGTTTTAGAAGCATAAAGACATAGCACTCTAACAGAGCCTCCTGCAGGCTAGCAGTCCACATAGGGCTATCAATTAAACAATTAGCCTTTTATAGCCCTTACTTGGCATACCCAAGGAATTTATTCTTGCTTGTGTCGTTCCCAACAGTTTTTATATTCCATTGTGGTTTATGGGTAAAAAAGGTTGTGGACCCCTGCCTTAAAGTACACGTGAGCATGTGCCCAGAGTACAAGTACACATGGCCAAGAAGATCAAAGTCTTGACCTTGGAAGGTTGATGTGATCCGGGGAAATGGGAAAAGGTTATATGCTTCACGACAACAGGTACTCATTGAAAAGTTACATGAATTGCTGGTTCAGAACTCAAACCACACAGACAAACTCAGTGTTCTCCATGAGAACAACCACTCAAAAGTGCTCATTGTTCTCCAAAGGGGAACAACCACTCAGAAGTGCCCAATGCTCTACAAAGGGGAAGAACCACTAAAAAAGACCTCAATGTTCTCCAAAGGGGAACAACCACTCAGAAAAGCTCAATGTTCTCCAAAGGGGAACAAACACTCAGAAGAGCTCAATGCTCTCCAAAGGGGAACAACCACTTAAAAGACCTCAATGTTCTACAAGGGGAACCACCACTCAATAAAGCTTAATGTTCTCTAAGTGGAATAACCTTTCAGCACAGCTCAATATTCTTCAAAGGGGAGCAACCACACGGACAAACTCAGTGTTCTCCATGAGAACAACCACTCAAAAGTGCTCAATGTTCTCCAAAGGGGAACAACCACTAAAAAGACCTCAATGTTCTCCAAAGGGGAACAACCACTCAGAAGAGCTCAATGTTCTCCAAAGGGGAACAACCACTCAGAAGTACCCAATGCTCTCCAAAGGGGAACAACCACTAAAAAGACCTCAATGTTCTCCAAAGGGGAACAACCACTCAGAAGAGCTCAATGCTCTCCAAAGGGGAACAACCACTCAGAAGAGCTCAATGCTCTCCAAAGGGGAACAACCACTCAGAAGAGCTCAATGCTCTCCAAAGGGGAACAAACACTAAAAAGACCTCAATATTTTCCAAAGGGGAACAACCACTAAGAAGACCTCAAGAAGCTCAATGTTTTCCAAGAGGAACAAGCACTCAGCATAGCTCAATATGCTTTAAGTATTGATTTTTTTTAAAACCAGATTTTTTCTCTTACTGTGTTGATTTTTCAGGTCGTAAACCTGTTATTTTAGCAGTACTCTAAAAAATGTAAAATGCCAAAAAAAAGGATATATATTTGTAATGTTGACCTCAAGTGACAAAATGTAGATGATAAGTGAACCCAGCAAAATCTTAATCTGCCTTTTCCCCTTGGAAATTAATGAAACTGTCAAGCTATTTATGGTGATATAAAAAGTTGTCGTTCTTGTTACTTGAATATATCATATGCATGTTAAATAGCTATTGGCTTTGTTAATGGGCTAGAAACATCAAGATTATGACAGTAATGAATTTGAGTTGATGCGTGTGTGTTATTTCTATCTAGCACATATAAAGTGCTCTATTTGGAGCAGTTGTTCTCCTTTTATTGGCATCTTCAGCCAACGTTTATCATTGTTCAGGCTGATTTTGAACATACGGCAAGTCCATCAGGCCATAGATGGTTTGTGTGTGAAGGACATTTGGACAGGTCATCCTATCCTTCCCAGTAGATCAATCAGTCTGCCACATTTTACAAAACATCACCCAATCAACTGTGTTGGTTAAAAACAAATTGTAGAACTGAACCCAAGACACCAGTACTGTGCCACCATGCTGCATCTGCAAAGCAGTGCCAATGACTTTATACGTTCCCCATATCTCTATGAACTTCACGTCTCAACATCCCTGACCAACCAACACTAGTAAAATTAATGCAGCTCCCTACGGCCGGGCTCTGCTAACACAAAGAAATCTCTCTCATTAGTGCAGACCATACAATAATAAGCATTTCTGTACATTAAGAAGCAGCCATAATTTCCCAGGGATTCTTTTCCTCCTTATCATGCCAATTTTCAGCTCATTAACTTTAATGGGTACAATTCAGAAACCTGGTTGTACTCGGACGGGAGGTTCTTTATTCAAAGTGCTAAATTTGCAACAGCTTAAAAATATGATTTTGAAGGAAAAAGCTACCCACATAGGCTTGGTATGAATGTTAGCTTGTTTCAGTAGGAAAAGGAAAGGCTCAGAAGGGCAAGAACTTCATGATTACCCTCATTGTTTCTGTATTGGATGACACACAATCCCAACCATTTATTATTTTAAAACTTATCAGAAAATGTTTTAAACCCATATGATGAACAATTTCATTAAACATCCACTACAGTTTGGGTGAATATTTATAGATACATTTAACTAGACCTTTAAGTATACCTGGTTGGTCCAGTAAAAGAGTCTATTTCAGAGAGACTAAATAGAATCGCATGATAGTTGCCAAGCTTTAATGAAGGATGCTCTAGAGATATTCTAATTACAGATGACAAGGTCATAAAATTGGATCAGCCAATATACCTGATAATTGAGAGGGGAGTGGCAGTTCCTTTCCTGTGCTAATGAGAGGGGTTGGCTGGAAAATATGAAACAGCTCATAAATTACAAAGCTGGGTTCCCTTTAATCATATTCCTTTCAGGAAGAAGATTGAAGAGGTGTTAAACCTAATACTTTGTTCTAGTTTGGGAGAGGAACCTGCCTATCTTGGCTATGCATGAGGCTAGGGACACCTTTTGAATAAAGGGTAAAAAAACTCTAATATCTTTCTATAGAGAGAGCTTCTGAAACTCAATATTCAAGATGATCCATGCAACCTCCCTTTTCACACTGATAACTCTTCTCTTTATACAGCCTTGGGGCCCGTTGCTCATTTTCCCCACCTCTTGCTATATTGTTTGCTTATATCCTAGTCATGATATAATTTACAATTGAATTGGAAGATCCCAAACAATTGCCATTTCATTCGTTTTAGCTAAATAATTTTACACCTGATTTATGTCCTGGAAAGTCACATCTCTTTGGCAGTCATATATCATTATAAATTAACCAATGGAAAACCTATTTCTAGATAAGAAAATGTCTATTTTCTAACTATAGATGTCCACTCTTTCATTGAGTTTAGTAATGCAACATGGACCTGTAAGGGCTTCCCTGTACCTGCCTTTTCCTACAAACTCTGGTTGCTCATGGACAATGGAGATGTCCTTCCCTGAGTCCTCTAGGTTGTCGGATAACTCCAATATGATTGTTTGTATCAGGGGTCTTCACAAGCTTATCTTAGCTTACCCCAATGCTCTCATCCATCTAGTATGCTTTAAACTTAGATTTCATGGTGGGATGATTCCATGGCTCCTAGTCTCAGAAAGGGTTTGTGGAACACATCTTGTTACTTGTATTTGTACTTATAGGGCTTGTGTGGATGTGTGTGTACAGATGCAAGATGCTTTCTTTATTTTTCTGTGTTGTGTTCTGGTGCAGGTGACTCTTCCTGCCCTCACTCAGATGGAACATTCAATAGCAAGGGACTCACTCTTTCCTCTAGTAAGAGACTCTCTTTATGGGGTGTCCAGGTCCAATGTTGTATTCTGATGCCGACTCTCTCCACTTTTTAATTGTGTGATTTACTTTGATGGCATCTTCTAGGGCAGTGATCCCCAACCAGTGGCTTGTGATCAAAATGGTGCTCCCAGTGGCCTCAAAGCAGGTTCTAATTTTTTAATTCCTGGTTTGGAGTCAAGTTTCGGTTATATAAAAACAATATGTACTGCCAGTCCAAATGACCTGGAGCCTCCTGTAGGCTGCCAGTCCAAATGACCTGGAGCACTTATTTTGCACCACCCTGGAACATTTTTGTTTTGTTGCTTCCTGACATCTAAATGTAGCTCACAAGTAAAAAGGGTTGGATACCTCCATTCTAGGGCAAGAGACTATTATCCCTCTTGGAGCAAGAAACTATTTCCTCTGCATTGTGGTGCATTTTGGTGCAACTCCTCCACGTAAAGGTGAGTTCTCATGACATTGACTCTCCCCCATATGGTATGTTCTAGTGCAAGATAATCTCTTCACCCCTAATGGTTTGTTAAAATTACAAAACACTCTGACCACCACCTCTGATGTGTTTTTATTCAACACTGTCTCACCCTAAACTCTATTCTGCAGACATTTTCAAATATACCATCCAACCCAATTATACATATAGTTCTGCCAACCGAATGTCCCATAAAATCCTGTATAATGGCCCCTGCCTTGCACACACCTTGTATTATATAATATATATCAGATTACAGTATCAGAAACAGCAAGTGGCAAATGGAATTTCAAATATAGGGACGTATTAGTGATGTGGACAGAGGAGGCGAGTCGTTAACATGTGGTGCATAAGGTGTGAGCTGTGCTGATAAGAATAAGATCTGTGATTAATACAGTGCATGTGCTAATGTTATTACTTATTGCGCCTTGTGTAATTATTCAGAGTGATTTCAGTCCCGTTTCACAAAGAACAAACTGTCCCACTAATTAGTGCGGACATGTGGACCCACCTCTCTTCTTTTTTTGTCTCTTATTTTGTCCTTTCACATTATAATAGGGGCTTGAAGATGCACTTTGTTAGGGATATGTATTTTATATGCATTTCAGTTCTAATATAAAGTCCAATATCAACATGTACTGTATGTGGGGTTTTTTTTTTGTAAATAAAATGTCCTTTATTATTTCAGCTGATTTTACATAATTTAGAAATCAACATTTTATTTCTCAGTAATCGATTTAAAAATCTCTGTTGTTTGGTAGAAAAGCTTCTGCTTACACCCCCCATGATGCCAACCTTGTTCATTAAGCATTCATACAGTCTAGTCCATCAGAATCCTGTATGCACCAGGGTTGGACTGGGCCGGTGGGACTCTGAAGGAAAACTTGGTGGGCTCCATCGACCCAGACCCACTCACTGGCCAGAAACCCAAGACGCTGCCCCTTGATCTCCCCACATGGCCCTGATCATGGCCGCAAAAAGAATAAGGTACTTTGGGGGTTGTGGCTGGGGTGAGGGGCCCAGGGGGGAAGAGGTGAGTTGCAGCTGGGGCAGGGGGGCCCTGGACCGATGCAGCTCTTTAGCCAGACAGGAGGTTAAGTGCCCCAATTGTAGATCAGAGGCTTTGGTCAGGCACTGGATCTGCTTCTTCCACCTTCCAATTCTTTCTACATTATATTTGGTAGAGCAAAACAAATGTTCCATCTTCCTCTCCCCAAATTTACTTTGGGCATAGGAATTTGGGACAAGATAAGCAATTGCACACCTTCAATCTTCTATTATTGGTATAAACATCAAGTTAAAGCTTGTATAACACAATGTCTACAGCTACCTTGCATTAAAGTTTATATATCATTTTTAGATGTGCTGTACTTCCAAATATAACTTTGCCTCATGCCTACTATAAATGTTGCTGGGGCCTAACTCCTGGCCCCCATGTTCATTGTCCAGGTTTCCTTGTCCAGATTTCCCTCTTTTCTGACATATTTCTTATTTATCCATGCCCTTCATAAAGTATACTACACAAGCTAGCCCCTTTTCCAATACATTTGGCTGTCACCCAATCCCTGACGTAAGATGGCAGCACCCATGATATCTGTCAACTTGGCACCATTTCATTGGAGCTTCTGGGTATAAATCTGGCCATCATTTGTAAGGAATGTAGGAAGGCAAACGTTGCAACTACAATCATCCTTACATAAGCAACATATCTCCAACCAGTTGCTCGGTAGTAACATGTTACTCACCAACCCTTGGATGTTGCTCTCAGTGGCCTCAAAGCAGGAGCTTATTTTTGAATTTCAGGCTTGGCGGCAAGTTTTGGTGCATAAAAACAAGAGTCTCCTGTAGGCTGCCAGTCCACATAGGGGCTACTGAATAGCCAATCACAGTCCTTATTTGGCACCCCAGAAACTGTTTTGATGCTTGTGTTGCTCCCTAACTCTTTTTACTAAAAAGGTTGGGGGCCCCTGGTCTAAGGGAGGCATTAAAAAAGCTCCCACTCATCTGTGTAAATACAAAAATACATGTAAGGAATGTTCTGGGCTCACAATAAACTGCATCTTAATACTTAAATGTCTTTGTAATGATAGTCTATTTCCCCTTTTATGATTGGATGGAGAGTGGACAGTTTTTAGGGCACATTTTTCTGACCCCCCTAAATGAACAATCTCCCCCCCCCCATTCCTGCACACGACTGCAGCAGGAATGGTCCAGCCGTATAGAAGACTCATTATAATTAGTGTCTGGGTGTCCGGCCTCCCCGCTCTGTGTGATGTGCTCATTAGAGGTGCAGCCGGAGTCAGCGTCGTTACACAATGTCTTACAGATTGGACATAACACGGTGCCGTTCAGGGTGTTTATTGGCCATTATGTAGTCAGCAGCTTTATACGGTGCAGCAAATGACTTCATTATCACAATAGTGACACCCAGCAAAGTCATAACTTTCTCTAATACTGTCATTATATCTTGTGCCGGGAGCAGCCACCTTTAACTCTATGTAACCTCTCGTATTATACGGCAGCCCTGGGTGTGCGCCCCTATCAGGTCCGGCCTTGGGTTATGTCACCCATATCTGTATTTATAATAGTCAGAAGCTGCTGATTTCTTGAACATTTAAGTTAAAATTGGAAAAACCCATGGAAAAAGCCATGGCCAAAAATCCATGGACAAAACAACGTTGCACTTCTTTAGATACAAATTTCCAAGATTTAGCAAACTGTGATCAAGGAAAATTTTTAAATAAAAATCTCACTACAGGATCCCTTTAAAGCTGCCACCCTAGAGGCCCTCATGTGTCTATATATATAAATATATATATATATATATATATATATATATATATATATATATATATATATATATATATATATATAAATACAGCCCTGCCTGCTGGGCCCCGACACCCACTGGGCTAGTTGGCCCTCATATTGGGTGGATTTTGACTGACAAACGACCCCACCTTCAGTTCACAGGCCTAACTTTTTGCATGGCCTTTCCTAGGTGCCAACTGCCTATACCCCGCCTCGTTTGCTGATGTCACCACCCATATACTACTCCCTTTGGGGATTTCAAACCACCCATATCCCTCCTATAAACTACGTATTTTCAAATATTTTATAAAAAAAATACATAAAAAAAGAAATACAATTTTTGTAAATGAAATTAAACATTTCTGGATGCCTCTTTGGATGCTTTATAAACATAGGTTCAAATATTTTAAAAAAAAATCTTAATATATAAAAAGAGGAGATGAAATTTTAAAAAACTAACTTTTAAGAAAGTCTGTTTGTAATAGTCCATTTCTGGTTTGTGCTTTCTACCAAATGTGGATTTTTAGTATATAAAAAAAAAAAGAACGTTCCCAACAGAAAAGTAATTTTTTTGTCAAAAGCAACTAGGATTTCATTTGTCAAAAATGACTTTCCCATAAATAAAAGTTATGCATGTCCATCCTCTTCCGAGCTTTGATGTACGTAGCCTGGAAAGGTGCGCTCGGAAAAATATATTGGCTTTTCATTTCTGCGTCTGAGAGGCGATATATTTATTTTAAAATTAATAATTCTGTGGACTAAAAAAATTTTGGTTTGATATCTGAAGTGGAAAACATCCTGCTGTGTGACAATAATACTCTAATTGATTCCCAGTATGTCTAATCACGCTTCATGCTGTACATCAGTTCATTATAAGGCATTATCTGCTGAGTCCTACAAATATTTATACTTTCCCTATTTAATACATATTTCATGCATAAAAAATATTCCAAAAAACAAATTTATGTCTGCAGAGCATCTGCTTCCCATTTCCAAAAAAATATAAAAATCCTTAGTTCTTCCCATTTGTTCCCACTGCGGATTATACAGTATTTATTTCTAAACCGTTTTCTTGCTAAACCTTTTGCCACTTCTAATTAGAATTCTGTCTTTTTTTTTTTTCCACGAAGGGAGCTGCCAATTTCGATAAAGATTTTAAATATTTAAGAGTGTTGCAGTACTTAGCACGCTTCACTTATTTCAGGCACTGGAGCAGATCTACAGCCCAACGTATATTGTAGGAGTAAATCAATGTCAAAGATGAAATAAGAATTCCAGAAGTGAACCAACGGCACAGGCATTAATTATGAAGAGCGTAGGAATTTTCTAAGAATTTATATGTCAGTTAGGGGATTTTACACTTGGTTGGAGAAAGGTAGAGAGTTGATTACGCTGCATTGTGTCAATATGAACACTACATGACCAAGAGTATGTGGACAACCCTACTAATTATTGGAATTGGTTATTTAAGGTGGCACAAGTGCTTCTACATCATACAATCATTTCTCTGACTTCCTTCTTTGTGACAGTTTAGTGAAGACCCTCTTTCCTATTTTAGCACCATAATGCCCCCATGAACAAAGCCAGGTCTGTACAGTATGGGTTTACTGAGTAGAGTAGAAGAACGTGGCTGCACAATTCCTTGACCTCAATCCAACTGAACATCTGTGGGATGAATGGGAACAATGGTGAAAGAGAGGCCTGATTGGCCACCATCAATACCTAGCCTCTTATGTATGAATGGAAGCAAATCCCATCCAAAAATGTTCCAAAGTCCAGTGGGAACCTTCCCAGAAGTGTAGAAGGCTATTCTAGCAGCAAAAATAGTTCCAGCTTCACATCACTCCCTTCTGTTTTAGAATGAGATCTTGGAAAGGCAGGCGTTCATATACTTTTGTTGTGGGGGGATACCATAATAATAAATTTAGGGGGGGGGGGGGTTTAGCATACTCGGGCACACTTTGTAACATGTCCCTATACCAGTAGGATGAAAGTTCTACTTGTAAAATAGACCATTTTCCGGTTAGAAAGTGTCATGGCTGTCCCTGTAATGTAATACTTCTCAGTGCTAAAAATTTCCTTTGAATAGCTGACTGAACACATTTCCCCATTTCCTTACAGTAGTGGTTCCCAAATGGGCAGGCTTACACTCCCAGGGTGGCCAAATTAGTTGAAGTGGGGCTTGTTTAGTTTGAAGTCCTGGTAGAGTGAAATTGAAGATCCATCTGCTTCTGACTTTGCCTTCTCTGATGCCTGCCCTGATCTACACCTGCTTGTTGGCCACCACCAAATACCCTCTATGGCTTACACCAGATAGATTGCAAATTATATTGGAGACCTCTTACTGGTGCAAACCATCCTCCAAAATAAGTATGCAGACAGAGCAGATTATCAGAATCTAACGCTCAACACTGTCTCCATACCTATATTGGAGGATGGTTCACACTTTGTCACAAAAATCACTTATTGTTCTGCTAAAAGAGTCGATCATAATGTATTAAATGGTCAGGCAAATTCAATGTCACAGTAAATGTAGACCAAGCAGTAATATACTTCACATAGTAGGTCTAGGTTATCATACACTTGGGGGCAGATTTACTAAAGGGCAAATTGTCAACAGTGACGTCTTCACACCCATCGTTAAACTTCGCCAGAAGCAAATGCGCTCAGACTACGCTAATTCACTTAAATGCGGAGTTTCGTGGGCGCCAAACGCTGATGACTTTTTGCTATCGTTACTTCGGCAATGTGAGCAATTTGATGCGAAGATGCGCTAGCGTTCATTTTTGCCTAGCGAAACTTTTAGGCTGACAGAATATAATGTAAGTGACAGAAGATTGAGGAAGATCTGGCTACTTTAATGCACTTTGCCTGGTCTGAGGTGGTGAAGGCAACTCTGGAGAAAGAGGTAACGTTCAGTAAAAAATAGTGAATTTGTGGGGTAGCGTCCTTTCACCAGAGTGAAAAGTCGCCTGCCAATAAAGTGCGAATGACTGGTAGTGCCAGTCTCTTTCGATAGCGAATTGCGATGTCCATTTGGGTGGCAACACTGGCGAAAAGTCGCTAGCGTTAGCCCCTTAGCCCTTTAGTAAATCTGTCCCTTGAGCTCCAACAAAAGTTATCTCAGGGCACCTCACAAGTGAAACTAGGAGAATTCACCTCTACCCACAGACATTTGAGTCCTGAGGGTCGTAGGAACCCTACTTTATGCTACCCTATAGCATTACTGTATATACCACTGGCAAAGCTTACAATCCAGGTATAGAACAAGCAGTGGGGCAAAAGATACCAAATCTAAATACAAATACACAGTGATATGAATAAATGAAAGGCAGATGACTGCAGAATAAACAGGGATGATAGTAGCCACCACTTTGTAGTATTTGCTCCCTGTGTTAATTCTCATTTAGACCCACATGTTTTTACTATGTTTTACTGCACCTTATTATATTTTAAATGACATGGCCACATATATTAAGTTCTGTTGGCCCTCACTGTACCAGTGTCAAGACAACAAAGCTCCTTACGGGGGAATAATTCACCAAGACTTTCCTCTAGTGTGTGTGCCATTCACAGTTTCCTTTCACTGATGACTTTTCTGTTACTCACTGTTACAATTGGTAGGTTGGACTTCCCAGAATATAATTCATTCACCATCTGGACCTCATTCTGTTGGTATTTTAAGCACTAAACAGTGCGTGCATATTTAGATCTTTCGTGGTTCAATAAATTATAATTATATCCGTCAGTTTGCAAAACTGTAATCTCTAAACCATATATTTTTCTTGGAAGTATTTATTGTGCCTCACCGAGCCAAGTCTGAGTCACAAACTTGCGTCAAGGCCAACAGGTAACCTTCAATGGGCCTCATGTCAAAGGTCCATCTCTTCCAACATCTCTTGAGTAGGACAGTCTTAGGAGCAATGATGGGATTTGTGGTCCTTCCTCTCCCTGGCTTATTGGAATGTCCTCTTTTCATTATCCGGTTAAACCTAAGCAGTCAAGGGTGAAACTACAGACTAGAAATGTTAATTATTACCCTGGGCCCCGAAAAGGCTAAGTTGAAGAATAGTGACATGCAGGCCATTCTAGAGGATTTGACCACCAACATTTTCGTTGCCAGGAGAAAATCAAGTTTGCCCAGTGCCGCCACTTGTGTTCTATCTCTGGTGGTACTTACACGTGATTTGTCAGGAAACATTTCTTCCATCAGATGGACAGCCATGATTGTTCTGGTGATTAGAACTTTTATCAAATACAATAAGGTGCTGCATAGAAGACAAAGTATAGTAAGCAATAGTAGAATGCTAGTTTTGCCTGATACATTTGGGGTGTTATCCTTGTTTTATTCAGCAAGAGGTAAATGTGTTACACAAAATGCTGTAGTTATTGAGCACTGGCATCTAAAGAAAAGATGACAAATCTCATGATGTACTCGGAGGCCCTTACTAAGATAAAAGCTGCAGAGATATGTTGAAACTATAGACATCTCTTATGTGGAAAGACTACAAATGCATTTGTATAGATTCTTTTTTTTTTTTTTTTCCCATCCATAAAGTCTGACGTTCCGAGGTTACAAGTATCTCCAAATTGTAAACAAGAGCCATTTGTGAAATTTCTGGCAGGGTGGCCACCTAGTGACCAAGGGATACTAAGATCCACCAATTACTATTAGCACTGCCAAAATGTAAGGAAGACTTATCTGGTGTCCCAAGATGGCGACGCCTCCCATGTGGTTCCTCCTGGGCACAGCTCTATGACATCACGCCAGCGTCAGAAGAGTCGCCGGCGTCAGATTGGACACCAGCGTCGAAACGCCAGCATGAGAATGCCAGCGTCATGACGTCACTGCCTCCATTTTTGGCGCCACAGGAGGCCTATAAAAGATGCTGAAGCACTCCTGACTTTGCCCTACAATTGGTTCTTCCTTGTGAGTTCCTGGGTGCGCTTCTAAGTAATTCTATTTCGTGATCTTGTGTTTGACCCTTGCCTATTACCGTGTACTGAATCTTCACTGCCTGAACCGACCATATTGCCTGAACTCGACTACTCTTCTGTTTAATCCTTATCTGTACCTCAAACTATTGGACTGGTGCATCCTTGGTTCGCTACTCCTGGCTGAGCCTTCAGGCCCATTACACAAAAACACAAGTGGGCTTTTTAACAGTAACTTGTGCTTTTATATGTGATGTATATTAGATTGTTAGTCTTGCTCCCCTGTGTATAAAGTTATTTTTATTCTGTATGATGGAAGTTAAACAAGTCATAGTCACAGTAGCCTGGGGCATTGTATAGATCTTTGTGTAATCCATCAGGTATCTCTCTTCTCTATCACATGTGCTAGCAGGACACTGCAAAAATTGCTTCTTAAATCTGACGGTCAACATGTGGGTATCATCATCATCATCATCATTTATTTATATGGCGCCGACAAGATACGCAGTGCTTTACCTTAAGCTGGCCATAGATGTTGAGATTTTTAAAAGATCAGATCCTGATCGTGAGACCAATATCTTCTCAGAACGATCGTACGAATTGACCATCAACTAAAAAGACCGATTTGGCAGGAAAACAAAGGGGAGCTGCCTGCTTGGCCCTGCAAACATAGAGAGATTGCACTGGGGCCGACAAAGATTTTTTGACCTGGCCGATCAATTTCCCGACAGATGTCGGCCGAAAAATCGTAAGATGTACGATCGTTCGAATACCACTAACCACACGATAATTTCGAAGGATTGGTCGGACTTCCCTAAAATCGGTCGTTCGGCAAGAAGAATCGTCGCGTCTATGGGGACCTTTAGTTGTACCAAACTGAATAAATGGTGGATAACAAACAAGGATTACAGATACAATAGGATTAGAGGGCCCTACAAATTAGAGTTTACAAACTAAAGGTTAGGGTACAATTGAGACATTAGGATTTTAAAAACAATTTTGTAATTTTTTATACACCAATAATTGATTAATTAAGGTACATTGAATAGGCCTCTTTAAACAGATGGGTCTTTAAGGAGCGCTTGAAAGTTTGGAAAGAAGGAGAAAGTCTGACAGCTTGTGGCAGAGAGTTCCAGAGAAAAGCAGAAGCCTGAGAGAAGTCTTGTAGATGAGAATGGGCAGAAGTGACCAGAGGAGAAGTGAGGGAAGATCAGAAGCAGAGCGTAGGTTTCGTGAAGTATTTGGAGATCAGAGATGAAATATAGGGAGGGGCTTCATTATAAAGGGCCTTCAATGTGAGTGTAAGTAATTTGAATTTGATTCTAGAGGAGATTGGGAGCCAGTGAAGGTACACACATATGGGAGCAGCTGATGTTGAGCGGTGAGATAGATGAGTCTAGCGGCCACATTTAGCACAGAGTTTCTATGTCAAGTATTCTCTGCATAGGCCCCTGTTGGAGACCTGGCTTTCAAATGATATGGTCAATTCAAAAAATAAATTATTTTGTTAGGTGGCCTTGTCAGACAAGATCATTTTGTTGTTAATGGATGGTTTAAGGTTATAGCACATTTTGATTGATGTTATATGAAGTGGTGGTCAAAATACTTACTTACCATCCCACTGATATAACTGGGAAGCTTCACATGTTCCCCAAAGCCTGGCAGAGATTTGTCTATCTATCTATACAGGAGCTGTTAATGTTGAAAACGTTATGTTTAAAGAAGTGGATAAGCAGCTTTGTAGATTGGTTACTGGTACACAAAATGCTTGAACAAGAAAATAGAATATATAATTTTTCATTAGATGTGCATGTCATAAAGCTTCCGTCAACGTGTTATTAAATCTGTTCTACAGAACATAAAAAAACGAATATTTCAAAACAGACGCACTTTTACCATCACTCCAAGCATTTATTAAAACGAAAGAACACCCAAAAATCCAGAATAATACTGAAATATTAATACAATATTTTAAAAGCATACAGACATACATATGCACAAAATGTATACATTTACAATCATTCTTAAAATGCCAGAAAAAAATAAAATGTATTCGTGGAACAGAGCCTTAGCTACTTTTTTTTTGAAAGTAGCTAAGTTGAAGTGGCTGATGCATTTCTGTTCAATATTGTAAGTGCAAAACTGTTAAAGGGCAAGTAATACAATAAGTGGTTAGCAGGAAAGCACCCCCCCCCACACACACACGTTTCAAATTACTTTAGTTATGGTTGCTTGAAAATAGTTAAGTCTAATTGTCCATGGTGATAAGTTGCATTTGGGCCACAGTCTACATACTGATAAACTTCTTGAGATAACTGCTCAGGGTGTCCCAGGTAGGAAAGAGGTGACGATGACTTGCAACACCACCACTATGTTGTGAACCTTTATAGATGGAAATGTGCAAAAGGAATACATGTAGTCAAATTCATTTCCAATTGCAGTAGGCACCGTGTAGTCAATCTGTTTATTGTCAAGTGATCCGATATTGATAACCATGTTAAATTTTGCCTTCCCAATGACTGTTTTAGAGAATTGAACTTGTCCAGTAATGTTTTCTACTTCGATACAATAAAAGTTGTTGTATTTATGGTGTTTGTGATGTTTAAATAGACCAACTGCTTTTCTTCATCATAACTCACAAGAACGGATTTTACTCCAACTGAATGTACATCAACAGATCGTGGAAAGAGGAAAAATACAGCCAGGCAAGAAAGGAGCAAGCAAACTATGACAGAAACGGTGATATAAAGTTTTGTTCATCGTAGTCTCTGATCACTGTACGGTATCAGTGCCTCAAGCTGGTTTTCTCTTCCTCTTAGAATTTGACCAGTTCCTTGGCAGGACTAGCCTGTAGTAGGGACTATATGGAACCCTAAGTAGTCACAAGATAGGCTGTGCATCCTGGAGTTTGCTCAAGGAGGTAGATGGGACAACCCATAGGGAACAAGGTTACAGTGTCCCTCCAATCCCTGGTTACAGGACTAAGCTGGCTTTGTGTAGGGAGGTGCACAAGCAGTTCCCCTGCTACAGTGTGGAAGGAAGGTCCTTTCTGTCTGATGTACCTCTTGGGTTATGGTAGGAGGCTGAACAAACTTTAGGAGCAGGCACTCAATGAAAGCAAAACTTCCACCAGGCAGATAAATTCAAAGTGAAGAGTTTATTGTGTCCACAGCCTGTGGATTTGAGTGCCTGCTCCTAAAGTTTTTTGGTTTTGTCTGCTCCTCGTGCTGAGGGGTCAGGGCGGGGCACCTGGGCCTCTTCCTTCGTGTGGTGAGTGATCATCATTTTTTATTTGGAGACCTTATTCCAGGTTTATCATTGATATGGTAGGAGGCTGAGCAAAACAGACATGGGTAGAGAGAAGTGGATAATATAAAAGAAACAGGAAAGGTGGACTGAAAAGTTAACAATATAAACAAATGAATTAAGAAGTAACGGAAAGGAAAAAGTTTCTTTGCTCTTGGGGAGGGAAAATAACAACAAAGAGGAGAGAGGGGTGTAGAGCAAAGTGAGGAAAAGGCTAAAAGATACTAAGAAAAATCAGAGAAAAAATAAAAGAAATGGATGAGAAAAATGATAAAATGGGAAGAGGAAAAGAAAACTTAAGAAGAAGAAGAGGAGAAGGGAGAGCAAGATCAATGTAGGTACAAAAGAGCAGAAAAAGGAGAATGTAGATTTAGGGAAAAATACAAGATACAGAAAAAACTGAATTGGGGAAAATACATATGAGAGAAATAAAATGGAATAAATAGAAATAGTAAAATCAAGAGGAAGAGGGAGAATGGGAAACAGAAAATGAAGAGGTATTGGGTATATAATGATAGAGAAGAAAGGAGATGCAAGGGGAGAACCACATCATATCAAATAATATATATGCCTTTAACTGCATCCCCCCCACATTGTGCTTCTGTAAGAGCAAAGGAACATGGTTACAATCCTTACCAAAATCTTGGGGTGAGTCAGTTGGGGAAAGCTCTCTTGATATTTATAGTTTCTCTCCAAAACTTCCTCCCAGGGGTTACAGAAATGGAGCCTGGAGAGCTTGTTAGACCGACTGTACAGCCCTCGTGGATAAGGCAAACCTTTAATGTACAGTTATTTCAAGTTTATTTTTAAAAGAAACACTTGTATGCCTTTGGGTGACTATATTTTGGTGTTCTGCACCCTGGCATTGCCAAGGTCAGTCACAGCAGGACAATTGTTTCCAAAATATAAAGATTTCTGAGCCACCCAGACAATAGAGCAATGGCTGTGTTATTCCCTTACATAGAGATATATAGAAGGATATTATGAAAGTCTACAACTTGAAATGGTGCCGGGGAATTTCTATCTGTGTTCCAACACCTCTGTATTCTCCATAGTCACACATTCTAAATAAAGCTTCCCTAATTCAGCGGTGAGATAAAGCAAATCTTATTAGAGCCTCCGTGATTTCTCGTCCAAGTAACACATTTGCAACGAGATGTAAGATGATAAAGTACTTTTTTACTTGTTAAAGTCAGTGTTCTGTTCCGCAAAATGCTGATGTATCAATTTCACACACTTGCAAAACAGGTTACAATTTGTCTGAATCCTTCAGAATGTTCCTGCGATATATATATATATTTATCATCATGCTCCAGCCAAATGCTTGTCTCTAGTTATATAGAAATATATGTATTGTAGTAGGATTTTATATACCTGTATCTGGCAGGAGATGTTCCAGACCCATAGTAACACAGTCATGACACCTAGGGGCAAATTCACTAAGATGCGAAGTTGCGCCAGGCGCAACTTCGCCGCACTTCGCCAGGCGTAGTTTCGCCAGGGCTCCGCAAATTCGCATAAAATCCAAAGTTGCGCACAGGGGTAGCGTAAGGTTGCGAAGTTGCGCTAGCGTTGATTCGCTATATAAAGCGAAGTTACGCTAACGAAGGCTAATTTGCATACGGCGCGAAATTCAAATTTCAATGGAGGACACGTATCTGCACTACAAATGCCTAGAAAACCTTCAAATCAGCAAATAAAAATTATATTTTGCCCTACACATGTGCCCACTGTCTAGGTAAGTTGCCATGAGTCAAGAAATGTAGGGGGGAGGAAGGGGAGCCCCAAAAAATTTTCAATCTTTTTCAGCCTATCAACCATGTAGAAAACACGCCAGCGTTTTTTTGGGACTTAGAAAAAAAAATTGACTTTTTTTTAAACAATCCCTATCTACTCTATTGCGCTTCGCCAGGTCTGAGGTGGTGAACGAAGTCTAGCGTAAAAGGTAGCGTTCAGTACACTGCGCAAGTTAGGGAATTTGCGTAGTTTTGTCGCTAGCTAAAATTCGCCTGGCATAAGGTTGCGAAGTAACACTAGCGAAACTACGCCAGCGTTCGTTAGTGAATTTGCGCAGTAGCGAAAATGCCAGCGTTCGGCGCTTCGCGGCTTAGTGAATTTGCCCCCTAAACTTTGGGAATCAGACATTTTTCATAAACATAGACTGAACTGCTTGTCTGTCGGTGCCCCCTTATACAGCCAGGGCCCCCCGCTTATCTATGGTTCCGCCCCAGTTCCAGAGCATAAGTGTCAAGCAGCTGAGCTTGTTTATTGGCATGCTGTGGATCATAGAGAAATAAAAACGTATAGTTGCTATAGATTTTACATGTATGTATAACCCATCACCCGAGGCAAAGTGTAACCAATGAGCCAGACAGTAAGTTAATCTATACGGCGACCGATCAAAGAACATTGTTGTTCTAATTATTGTTTATTGATGCAACGCCGACATGTATCAATATTTAACTGACAAAGAATATCAATATTTGTGAAGGAAACTGCAAAATAAACAAAAGACTTGGGTGGCTCTGTAGACTCCAACCTAGAACTGTCTCTTTGAGGAAAGTCTTAATGAATAAGCCAGAAGCGATCAGTTAAAAGTGAATTAAGGCTTCTGCACATGGGTTATATAAGGATTAAATACATTTGTGGTAAGTGATATCCCATAATATTTATGGACAAGTGATACATCAGCCTCATTTTTCTTATTTACAATATTAAATATTAAATTAGAGAATAAGGTGTTGGTAAAGAGTAAATCCATGTTTCTACAACTGTTGATGATGTTGCTTAGAACTGGGGGGAGGACTAAGTTGGGATGTTAAAAGACACCTGTCCATTAAATTCAAACCTTCCATCAGGTGTCTCACTGACATTGTCTGAAAAGAAAAAGCTGAATTTAGGGGCACATTTACTAAGGGTCGAATATCGAGGGTTAATTAACCCTTGATATTCGACCATCGAAGTCAAATCCTTGGACTTCGAATATCGAAGTCAAAGGATTTACCCCATTTACTTAGATCGAACGATCGAAGGAAAAATCATTCGATCGAACGATTAAATCATTTGAATTGAACGATTCTAAGGATTTTAATCCATACATCGAACGATTTTCCTTCGATCAGAAATTGCTTAGAAAGCTTATGGGGAAGGTCCCCATAGGCTAACATTGGTGCTCGGTAGGTTTTAGGTGGCGAAGTAGGTAGTCAAAGTTTTTTGTAAAGAGACAGTACTTCGACTATCGAATAGTTGAATAGTCGAGCGATTTTTAGTTCGAATCGTTCGATTCTAAGTCGAAGTTGTAGTCGAAGTAGCCAATTCGATGGTCGAAATTGCCAAAAAAAACCTTAGAAAATGTAAGTTTTTTTCATTCTAATCCTTCACTCGAGCTTAGTAAATGTGCCCCTTGATGTTGGTTATGTTGGTAGAAAACAGAAAGGTTAAAGGAGTTGGATGGGTACAAAGATTATCAAGAACAGAACAGATATAGGATGTTTTAGTAGCAGAGCAACACTAAATGGAGTTGGTACAGTATAGAAACGAGAGTAGAAGCACAGAGTGTAGTGGCATTGATCCAGTATAGAAGGATATACACTTTTTTAGTGTACAGAGCTTGGATAGACAGAGTATACAGTGGAGAAGATGGTGGTAGAGTAGGATGAGTTGATAGAGTAAAGAGACTGGAAGGTTTTGGAAGAGTACAGAATGGATATAGAAGATGGTGGTAGAGTAGAGTGGGTGTAGGATGTGTTGATAGAGGCCATTCTATATATGGACTGACAGCCATCAGGAGACTACGTTTGGCAGTACACCTGTTTTTTTACGCAACCAACACATGCCTCCAACCCAGAAATGCAAAAATAAGCATCTGCTTTGAGGCCACTAGGAGCAACATCCAAGTTGTTGATGAGACACATGTTACTCACGAGCCACTGGTGGGGGATCACTGGTATAGAAAATTGTGGTAGAGTACAGTGTGGTTGTAGGATGTGTTGATTGGAAGAAGGTGTTAGAAGAGTACAGAATGGGAATAGTAGGTATTGGTAAGTACATAGTGGACACAGAGGGTGGTGGTTGAATGAGGAAAAGATTTGGGATGGAAAGCACTTGTAGAGTACAGAATGGAGATGGAAGCAGAGTACAGAAGTAGAAGGAGGTGCATGGGGAGGATAGAGTTAGTAGAGTACAGAACAGGCATAAGAAGTGTACCAAGTAGATGTGATTAGACTACAGTATGTACATGCCCTGGCTATAAAGCCTGATAAAAAAACAGACATCTTAACCATGATGGAAGCCAAATTAATGGACAAGTCAGTCACAAGAGTCAGTTCAATTTGAGAACCAGAACACAAACAGCAAATGATAAATATATAGCTATATTATACAGAAATATAGCATTGCTTTAACACATATACACAACATGCACGAAGCTTGATGACATTAATTCTCTATTATTGAATCCAACATATTTGCTAAATTAGTTAGAATTATCAGCCTGTGCTGTGTATGAAATGTAGAACCGATAATTCCGTATTCTTCCTAGGCTTCCAAGGTTCCCGAGGATTTAGCATTACCTGGTGAGTTTAAACAAAATAATATTTATGTAGGGAACAGAAATCCCTTGGTAGCTTAAACCCATCATTTTCAACTTTCTCTTTTGAGTCCCAAATCTAACTAGTCATTATGGATTCCTCGTGAAGATCCTATTTAAATGCAAATGACACATTCACTTTCTGTGTGGCTGTGCCATAATCTAGATATCTGCTATCCTCCAGAGAAAGGTCTGGACTCATAAATCTGATGTCATCTGGTTCATCTAGAAGCAAAACCCCCAGGCACCTTAACCCTTTGTGTATCCAAAAAAATCCTTCCTTCAAACACGGCGGTGCCGATTGTTCAGGAACTGCGAGGCCTGGGAGATAAAGGAGAACATTAGCAGTTCTGTCACACTTGGCTTGGGATGGTCATGGAAGGAGTTTGTTGGTTTAGTTTCCGCTGAAAGTTTTGCTTTTATTACAGGGGTGATTTGCGCAGAACAATATCTGACAATTTGTGAAGCGCTTGAAGCAATTTCCTCATTGTATTTCAACATTCACTTATAAATCAGAGGGCAAAATAAATTGAAATTTTATTACTGGCCACTGGCAAGGTATAGTCCTTGCTTAAGCAATTACAACAGAATAACATGTTTCTTTTTAGCAGAAAATTCAAGGAGCTAAAACATGTTGAGATATAGTATTAATGACTTCATTTCTCTGCCAGGAACCTGCTGGGTTTTTACTTTTGGCTGAACCGGACCCTCCATCATCAGGCAAAAAAAAACTTTCCAAGATCAATAAAGGAACGAGGAAAAATAATTTTAATTGTCATTGTATGCCAAGTAGCCTTTCATTTCTCTGCCACTTTCCAGTAAGTAGAACGTTGTGAGCGTGTGCCCAGACCTATGCCGGCTAAATCACTCAGCGCAGAGAGTGGTTTGTAAAGCAAGCGATCCATCGCGAGTGGTTTTCAGATGTTTCTTGTTTTTACTTTGTGAATTTTCTCTAAAGAGCCGCAATAAACCCTCATTTTCTGAGTTGCCTTTGGATTTATCTTATGGAGATATAAAAAGATGAGTACATATTTATGTTTGTCTTGATGGTTTCCCCGGCTTTGAAGGTGTTACTGGGTGAGCTTGTAGGTTTACTCTTGTCTAACTCTCCACTGCCTTCCTTATCATTTCCTATAGACCACGGGCCCCAGACCTTTTTTACCCATGAGCCCCATTCAAATGTAATATAGTTGAGGAGCAATATGTACATGGAAAAGGTTCCTGGGGTGCCAAATGAGGACCATGATTGAGTATTTGGTAGGAGGCTCTGTTTGACAGTACACCTGTATTCTCTGTAACCAAATTTTTTCTCCAAGCCTGGAATTCAATAAGCACCTTTTGTGAGGCCACTTAGAGCAACATCCAAGGGGTTGGTGAGCAACATGTTGTTCTTGAGCCACTGGTTGGGGATCATTGCTGTAGACCATCTGCTGTGTTATATGGGTGCAAGAGACCAATGACCCTCAGACTTTGAGATAGTGTAAAATAAACCTTACGTTTGCCCATAGCATTGTACTAAGGTAGGTATTCCACTATTGATACCAGCAACCCCCTAAGTTTGCTTGTAGCTCAACAGGAAAAGCCCCTACATTTGCTCATTGCACATACAGAGATTCCATAATTAACTATGGTATCTAACTAATTCCCCACTACTAAGCAAACTTCAGCAGGGTATACTGCCCTTTTTTAATCTATTGAGATAACCTGTTGAAAGATTACATATATATATTAATATCCAGCAAGTGTTTGTGAGAAGTCACGGTGGAAACACTTTTTTCGAGTGCTACAGCAAGGAGCCACCTCAGAAAGAAAGAGAGTTGGGTGTAACACATGCTGTACTGGGAGTTAGAAGAAGAACTTGCCAGGCCTGGATAAAGTACAGAATAACCAGCAATAGTATTAAGGGAAGTGGAGAGTGTCCTAAAAGTAAGAACCAGTTCTGCTAAATAGCATTACAGCTTGACCACCTAGGGTTTGACCCACAGCCAAAGCTGCTCACAATATATGTTTTTCTCTTATGTTCTACTCCTACCTTTAGATAACTTTTATATCCAAGGTATCCTACTCTCCAACTTCCAATATCCTTTCTCCTGTAGAGGGCCTACTCACACTGAGGGGAAGCTAGAAGAAAGATTAGGAGTTGTTCTTAAATCCATTATATATCCAGTATGTTGCTTATTTTAAATCCAAGTACTTATAGTTAAGATCCCGATGCAAGATGGACACATCCTGGTTGGATTCAGTTGTTCTGCATATGTTTGTGTCATTGGTCAACACAGATTCTTTTTTTTAATGCCTGCCTATGTCAGGTTCTCTTAAAGGAAAATGGCTTTTATTTCCAGCCGGTAGCAAGCAGGTAAAAATAAAGACAGGTTTCTTTCCAAAACAACAGAAATAGCTGTAAGCAGCAGTGTTAGATCACAAATAACAAAAAGGCAGTCAAATTACAGACCCTCTGTATTAGTAACTGTGTGTGCACAGCCACATAGGATCCTATGTGTCAGAATCCATAACTCCTAGTCAGAGTTGTTCAGACCTCTTGAGAGATTCACCAGCCTGGGCTTTAAGGAGAATAGGCAAATAGAGGTTGAGTGAGAAGAGGAAGAATAATAGTCCTGAGAGTGGACTCTGGTTTAAAAGATGAGTCTAACTCTGGACCATCTGGTGTGGTAACAGAGGCAATGGACAGGACCAATGGCATTAGAGTCAAGGCCACAGATAGATAATAAGGTAACATAATAACACAGTAAGTTACGTTGAAAAAAGACACACGTCCATCAAGTTCAACCTTTGAACTCTATTTTAACCTGCCTAACTGCCAGTTGATCCAGAGGAAGGCAAAAACCTCTCCAATTTGCCTCAGATGGGGAAAAATTCCTTCCTGACTCCAAAATGGCAATGGGACCAGTCCCTGGATCAACTTGTACTATGAGCTATCTCCCATATCCCTGTATTCCCTCACTTGCTAAACACCATCCAACCCCTTCTTATACCTATCTAATGTATCAGCCTGTACCCCTGATTCACTTCCCAGCTCTCCCTGTAACACCCCTTTCCCTCCTCTAATCTCATTGGCTCCCTCCTGTCTGCTGGGAGGAGCTACTGGTGAATAAAGCATCCGACCCTTCCTTGTACCTATCTAATGTATCAGCCTGTACCCCTGATTCACTTCCCAGCTCTCCCCGTAACACCCCTTTCCCTCCTCTAATCTCATTGGCTCCCTCCTGTCTGCTGGGAGGAGCTACTGGTGAATAAAGCATCCGACCCTTCCTTGTACCTATCTAATGTATCAGCCTGTACCACTGATTCACTTCCCAGCTCTCCCTGTAACACCCCTTTCCCTCCTCTAATCTCATTGGCTCCCTCCTGTCTGCTGGGAGGAGCTACTGGTGAATAAAGCATCCGACCCTTCCTTGTACCTATCTAATGTATCAGCCTGTACCACTGATTCAGGGAGACAATTCCACATCTTCACAGCTCTCACTGTAACAAATACACTCCCCATAGTCATTAATGAACAAGTTAAATAAAGTGGCCCAAATACCGAGCCCTGAGGGACCCCACTAAGAACCTTACTCCAAGTAGAGAATGTCCCATTAACAACCACCCTCTGTACCCAATCCTGTAGCCAGTTTCCTATCCACGTGCAAATAACTTCATTAAGCCCAACTGCAATATACAGTAGCTATGGACGAAATCTCCAGTGTCAGAAACAATGCTATGGTTTGATCCTCTTGTGTTGTAGCAGAGGCAATGGACAGGACCTCTGGTGTGGGAGATGGAGAGATGTCTAGAATATCTGCTGCCATTGTTGGAGCACATTATCTGAACCTCTCACCTATGCTCAGAATCTCAGCTAGAACTCCAACATTATTTAGTGACTAGTAGAGTGGGCTTGCAGACAGTGAATATGGCAAATGTGTTGGGGTTATAAAAATAACAGCTTATAAAGATACGTCCATTCCAGTTGCATTTTAAAAGAGACCTTACATTACAATTACACACAACCCTCAAAACGCGACAATTTGCAAGGTTACTTTGGTGGTATATAATTCCTGTTGTTAAACTACACCTCCCAGCATCCCCTTTTTGAGGGATTATCTGCTTTATCTCATTCCCCATGTGCACTTACATTGCTTCTCAACATGCCGAGCTGCATCTCCAAGTCCTTAGAGAGAACGGCTCTTGCAGAGTGGCTTTTATAGACTGTTTATGACAGTAAAAAGCAGTTTGTTTGTGTTTTTATTGGCATTTATTCTGTCTCGGATAATGATGCTCTTGAAACAGAAATTTACATTAAGTGTGAGTTTTATTTGCCGGGAGCATGCAAGTCCATAAATGTAAATACTCCAAGGCTAAAAGGTTAGGTCTCAGAGTTTTACTCTAACGCTCACTTGTTATGGCATGTCTTTTCATTAGCCTCTTGATAGCAGGTTTACTTGCACTACAGCACCCAGCACCCATTCCTATAGGATCATTGATGTATAACCTCTGCAGCACAGGTACAGGGAAGCATCAGGAGGACATCATGGACTGATGGTGTCATATACGTTAGTTTGAGTTGAAAGTTTAAGGACTTTGTCCTCTGGGTCAACAAGGTCTGATAAAGAACCTGAAACACCCACCATAATTCTCCAACAGCCATTGTTGGCCACGCTGCTGCTCCGCCCAGGAAACTCCCATTTCACCGTAGCAACCCCACCCACTTTTAAGGAACACAATTGTGGGCCGTCCCTTGAAAAACATGGAACTGGTCAGTATGGACTTTTGGAACTTTGCCATTCTCCAATAAAAGTCTTGTTCTTCTTCTTTTAACCTCAACTAATATGGGAATTTTGTAAAAATGCTGCTCGTACATAATAAATATTTCACTATTTGAAAAAACATCTAAACTGGCCTTAAATGGTTTAGTAAACGCTAAAAACTAACCCAAAAACCTCAGAAAAGGGGGCAGTATTGTATTCCATCATACTTCCCAGCTGTCCCATATTTAGGAGACACAGGGGCTCATTTATCAAAACTGGGCAAATTTGCCCATGGGCAGTTACCTATAGCAACCAATCAGTGATTAGCTTTTTAAATCCTGCTGCAAGTAGAACAATGAATGCAGCAATCTGATTGGTTGCCATGGGTTACTGCCCATGGGCAAATTTGCCCAGTGTTGATAAATGACCCCCACTGTGTAGATTTTTGGAACCCAAAGGGGTGGAATTAATAAGAAATGTGTGGAGTTGGGTTTTTCTTAAATGTACCAATATTTACACTGAGAATGTTGCTTGGGTTTGGGACTGTGGAATTTATAATGTGGGGGACCCACAGAAAGGCACTGGGTAAGAAAAGGAGACATGCAAAGAGCTTTAAATATTTTAGGGTAACTTGGCGGGATCTGTACCAACAAAATTCACCCCATTGCAAATTGGGATGAATGTGGGATAGGTAATCCCAGATTAATGGTTGGATGGTAGTAACAGCCACAGTCCTGTTATTTAATAGCTGCTGCTTTATAATATTGCAAGGAGAGTTATTAAAGAGCATCCCTTGTGGGCAAAGAGTGCATAGCCCTATTCTATCACAATATGGCGGGGATGTTGGAAATGCCATTATTTGCATAACGTAATTTAATAAGCGAATAATTACAGCTTTACCTTGTTTCCTTAAAGCTTTATACAAATGTAAATTGCTTTTCCAGACTGAAATTAGCAGCCGTCAGAGAACCCCCCCATGTAACCTTCATTAAATGCTAATGCCGTTTATAGAAGAAATATCTCATAATATCAAGTTGGCGAGAATTTGTTTGAGTCTGTCCCCCGGGAAGCTTTAATTGCAGCTCGACGTGGAATCTCAGTAATATTCTCATAGGGGATTAGGCTCCCGGTATTATTTATTAGTGCACTTAACAAGAGCAACGCTGGGTCTTAATTAACGATCTGCTTCTTGCAAAGTGAACTTGATTCACAGCAACGCTCACAGGTAAATCCCACTTTACTTCATTTACCGGCCACAGAGATTTTTCTTGGATAAAATATGTCTACAAAGGCTGAGATATAAAGAGACTGTGAGTGGAACAGAAAGGCAGGGAATGGGGAAATACAGTCTGGATTTATGAATTTCAGCTACAGGAGCTTTCACTTTTCCTTAATCCAAATATTTGAGATTGATTTTTCCCTTTTTCCAGGGGTGTTCTAGTGCTCTGATTGGCTGGAGGTTGGTTCTTACCTTGTGAATTATTTACTACTCTGATTTGCTGGAATATTGATGCTCTGATTGGCTGGAGGTTGGTTCTTTTCTTCAGCCAGGTAAGAATTTGTGAATATTCTAATGTGCCAGTTGGCTTAATGTTGGTTCTTATCTTGTGATATTTCTAAGGCTGTGATTGTCTGAAGGTTAATTCGTACCTGTAGTCAGGTAAGAATATGTGAATATTCTAATGAACCAATTGGCGGCAGATTGGTTCTTACCTTGTGAATATTCCAAGGCTGTGATTGGCTGCAGGCTGGTTTTTACCTTCTGAATATTCCAAGGCTGTGATTGGCTGCTGGCTGGTTTTTACCTTGTGAATATTCCAAGGCTGCCATTGGCTGCAGGCTGGTTTTTACCTTGTGAATATTCCAAGGCTGTGATTGGCTGCAGGATGGTTCTTATCGTGTGAATATTCAAAGGCTGTGATTGGCTGCAGGCTGGTTTTTACCTTCTGAATATTCCAAGGCTGTGATTGGCTGCAGACTGGTTTTTACCTTGTGAATATTGCAAGGCTGTTATTGGCTTCAGGCTGGTTCTTACTTTGTGAATATTCCAAGGCTGTGATTGGCTGCAGGCTGGTTCTTACCTTGTGAATATTCCAAGGCTGTGATTGGCTGCAGGCTGGTTCTTACTTTGTGAATATTCCAAGGCTGTTATTGGCTGCAGGCTGGTTCTTACCTTGTGAATATTCCAAGGCTGTGATTGGCTGCAGGCTGGTTCTTACTTTGTGAATATTCCAAGGCTGTGATTGGCTGCAGGTTGTTTCTTACCTTGTGAACATTGAAATAATCTGATTAGTTGTTGGTTCTTACCTGGAGCCATGTAAGACCATGTGAATATTCGAATGCGCCAATTGGCTGCAGGTTGGTTCTCACTTTACTTATGATCAGTCTAATGTTCCGTTGATCAATCGACTCCCGAAGTCAAACCTCACACTTGTTCCTCTAATTCAATATATTCAGTTTTTTAAGTGAAAGTAAAAAAGAAGGTTAAAATAAAATAGCAGAAATCTGTGTGATCTTGTGCCTGGGAGTGAGAGCAAAAGCCAAAAGCGAGGTGTCCAATGTTTCCCGTTAAACGTGTCCCCATGATGGCGCCGAGTTCTCCAAACATTTCGCTTTTAAGCATGATTTATGGCAACATCTGCGCCGTTGCCTTTTCCTCCAATTGCCTTATCTTTATTTGGGCGTCAGATGAAGGCAGCGAGATTTAGAGGTGATTTATATTCTCCCGTCTGTACGAGCTGGGATTATGTATCTGCGGCCGCCTGTATCTCCATCATGCGGGAAATAACCTTCCTGGGACGCCAGCCTTAGGCACACGCAATTGTCATGGGAATAATAACACAATAATCACAAAGAGCACCTTTAGCATGTTTAGATCTTTTTATATACAGGTTTAGGATCTGTTATCCAGAATGCTTGGGACCTGGGGTTTTCCAGTAACGGATCTTTCTGTAATTTAGATCTTCATACCTTAAGTCTGCTAGAAAATCATATAAACATGAAATAAACCCAATAGGCTGGTTTTGCTTCCAATAAGGATTAATTATATCTTAGTTGGGATCAAGTACAAGTTACTGTTTTATTATTACACAGAAAAAGGAAATCATTTTTTAAAATTTGAATTATATGAATAAAATTAAGTCTATGGGAGATGGGCTGAACCTTGATTCTGTGCTTTCTGCATAATGGGATTCTGGATAATGGATCCAATACCTGTATTTCATCACTAACACATATTTATAAAGCAACAGCATTTTAACACATATAAGTATGGTACTTGTTATCCATAATGCTCGGGATATGGGGCTTTTCAGATAACGGATCTTTCTGTACTTTGAATCTTTATACGTTAATAGTACTAGAAAATCATATAAACATGAAATGAACCCAATAGGCTGGTTTTGCCTCCAATAAGAATTAATTATATCTTAATTGGGATCAAGTACAAGCTACTGTTTTATTATTACACAGAAAAAGGAAATAATTTTTTAAAATTTTAATTATTTGATTTAAATGGAGTCTATGGGAGACGGCCTTTCCATAATTTGAAGCTTTTTCGGATAACGGATCCCATACCTGTGTATCAAAGAAATATACAGCAGTGGCAGAACAAGCATGGCAACAGCAAGAAATTAAATGTTATAGTAGTATGTGTTAATTCCACAATTCGTTCATTTTGGTCATTTTGCACAGGAGTTTCATGTTATTAGGTTATATATTAACACTGAATATACATAATAGGACCAGAAAACCTGGGTACATTCCCCGCAAGCAATTTGGGGTCAGGTGCACAAGTCACAGACTATCAGCTTATGGGAGGTGAATCTCACTTATTAACATAATACAGGAATGCGATCCTTCATCCTGAAACCCAATATCCAGAAAGCTCCAAATTACGGGAAGGCCATTTTAATCTAATTATTCAGATTTTTTAAAGTTATTACTTTTTTCTGTTTAATAATAAAGCAGTAGCTTGTACTTGATCCCAACTAAGATATAATTAATCCTTATTGGAAGCAGAACCAGCCTATTGGGGTTATTTAATGTTTACGTGATTTTCTAGTAGACTTAGGGGCCCATTTACTTAGCTCGAGTGAAGGAATAGAATAAAAAAAACTTAGAATTTCGAAAGATTTTTATGGCTACTTCAACCATCGAATTGGCTCCTTCGACTATGACTTCTACTTCGAATCCAACGATTCGAACTAAAAATCGTTCGACTATTCGACCATTCCATAGTCGAAGTACTGTCTCTTTAAAGGGATACTGTCATGGGAAAAAAATTTTTTTTCAAAATGCATCAGTTAATAGTGCTGCTCCAGCAGAATTCTGCACTGAAATCCATTTCTCAAAAGAGCAAACAGATTTTTTTATATTCAATTTTGAAATCTGACACGGGGCTAGACATTTTGTCAATTTCCCAGCTGCCCCATGTCATGTGACTTGTGGCTGCACTTTAGGAGAGAAATGCTTTCTGGCAGGCTACTGTTTTTCCTTCTCAATGTAACTGAATGTGTCCCAGTGGGACATGGGTTTTTACTATTGAGTGTTGTTCTTAGATCTACCAGGCAGCTGTTATCTTGTGTTAGGGAGCTGCTATCTGGTTACCTCCCCATTGTTCTTTTGTTTGGCTGCTGGGGGGGGGGTAAAGGGAGGGGGTGATATCACTCCAACTTGCAGTACAGCAGTAAAGAGTGATTGAAGTTTATCAGAGTACAAGTCACATGACATGGGGCAGCTGGGAAATTTACAAAATGTCCAGCCCCATGTCAGATTTCAAAATTGAATATAAAAAAATCTGTTTGCTCTTTTGAGAAACTGATTTCAGTGCAGAATTCTGCTGGAGTAGCACTATTAACTGATGCATTTTGAAAAAAAATTTTTTTCCCATGACAGTATCCCTTTAAGAAAAAACTTCGACCCCCTACTTCGCCAACTAAAACCTACCGAACCTCAATGTTAGCCTATAGGGAAGATCCCCATAGGCTGTCTAACGAATTTTTGGTCGAAGGAAAATCGTTCGATCGATGGATTAAAATTCTTCGAATCGTTCGATTCGAAGGATTAAATAGTTCGATCGAACGATTTTTCCTTTGATCGTTTGATTGAACGAATTGCGGTAAATCGATATTCGAATTAATTAATTAATTAATTAACCCTCGATATTCGACCCTAAGTAAATGTGCCCCTTAATGTATGAAGATCCAAATTACGGAAAGATCCATTATTCAGAAAATCCCAGGTTCCGAGCATTCTGTATAACAGGTCCCACATCTGTATAAATCTTACGTGTCTCTGCATTGTGACGTCATCCAGTTGCAAAGATAAGATGATTAAAGTGTATGACGTGTGCCCCATTTCTGGTGTATTTTTCAGCACATGGGAAGCATAATATGTTGTGATCCCCCCGGCCGTTCTACCTCCCCCACTGACCTGCCATCAAACAGAGAGACAATGTGGCAGTGAGTGGGAATCAGCTGACAGTTGCACTAAATGAATTCTGCAGAACAGAGATGTATGACCAATTAATTGCAATGGCTCAGTAATGAAGGTAGAGCCATAAAGCATTTAAAACAAATATCATCAATAAAGCGGCGCTGTGAGCCGGCCCGGCCGACAGAGAGTGCCCAGCTAATAAAGTCTAATTAATGGCGCGCGGCTTCATCCGTAGCAAATGAAATGTAACTTTTAATAACTTTAATATACATTATCCCAGACGTTTCAGAGGACTATAAAGCTGCTCGGCCTTTGATTTGGGCTTCCATATTGGTAACAGGGTGGCACTGGCAGGATGTGCCCTTAAAGGGTCTATAGTGGAATTTTAGAACTATATATAAACATATATACAGGTATGGGACCTGTTATCCAGAATGCTCAGGACCTGGGGTTTTCCAGATAAGTGATCTTTCCGTAATTTGGATCTTCATACCATAAGTCTACTAGAAAATCATATAAACATTAAATAAAGCCAATAGGCTGGTTTTGCCTCCAATAAGGATTAATTATATCTTAGTTGGGATCAAGTACAAGCTACTGTTTTATTATTACAATGTTTTATTAATTGGATAAAATGGAGTCTATGGAAGATGGCCATTCCATATTTCGGAGCTTTCTGGATAAAGAGTTTTCGGATAATGGATCCCATACCTGTATATATACGCAATATATATTCTAACATTTACAATACAAGGCTGAGTAGCAAATTAATTCAGATTAACATGACATGGCAGCATAGCAATCAGTGCAGTCGGCATCAGAATTGATTCATAATCAGCCAATTGGCATTAGTTTCTATGGTAAATGTGAACTCAAGGATTGATGATTTCCCATGATCCCTAAGCTTAGTGTCTCAGCAGCAGCCCAGAGCCCACTGAGCATGTGCAGTGCCACTGACTCACTAAAGAGGCCTGACAAGATCCAAGATGGGGAGCTGCAGGGAGCAACTTTGAAGGCCTGGATCATTATTGTTATAGAACTGCTGAACCTCTGGGCTGGTACAGTAAATACATTATATAAAATACAGAATTTCTAACCATATTCATTTTAGGCTTAAGTTCTTTAAGAAGCCTCCGAACAGTAATTCCCCTGAATTTGATGTGTTTAACTGAAACTTCTGAAAGATTAAAGTCAAAGTAACATTTAGTCAAAGGAAACAGAACGTGTGAAAGATCACAGAAACACCAACACTGAAGAAGTTCTACTGTTGGTAAAGGGGCATATTTATATAAATCAAAATCCGAGTATTTTAATGAAAAAAGTCCGACCAAAGTAGAATCCACGACTGGACCTTATTTTTTAATTTAAAAAAAAGCACAATTTAATTGGATTGGGAGTGAACGAGAAAATCCGAATTATTTTGAGATTTTTCCCGAAAAGCCCAAATTTTTCGGATTTGTGCCCGAAAAGTCCAAAATAATTGTTTTTTGGGTTTATTCCAGCGCAGACCACAGAGACTTCCCAATAGGATAGGGACTTTTATACTAAGCACAATTCAGCAGGAACAGTCCCCTAAGTTTGCTCATAGTCTGTACAGAGAGATCCCATAAAACTATGGCAGCATAGGTATTCCCTGTACTAAGCACAATTCAGCAGGAACAGTCCCCTAAGTTTGCTCATAGTTTGTACAGAGAGATCCCATAAAACTATGGCAGTATAGGTATTCCCTGTACTAAGCACAATTCAGCAGGAACAGTCCCCTAAGTTTGCTCATAGTCTGTACAGAGAGATCCCATAAAACTATGGCAGCATAGGTATTCCCTTTACTAAGCACAATTCAGCAGGAACAGTCCCCTAAGTTTGCTCATAGTCTGTACAGAGAGATCCCATAAAACTATGGCAGCATAGGTATTCCCTGTACTAAGCACAATTCAGCAGGAACAGTCCCCTAAGTTTGCTCATAGTTTGTACAGAGAGATCCCATAAAACTATGGCAGTATAGGTATTCCCCTGTACTAAGCACAATTCAGCAGGAACAGTTCCCTAAGTTTGCTCATAGTCTGTACAGAGAGATCCCATAAAACTATGGTACATAGGTATTCCCTGTACTAAGCACAATTCAGCAGGAACAGCCCCCTAAGTTTGCTCGTAGCCTTTACAGAGAGATCCCATAAAACTATGGCAGTATAGGTATTCCCTGTACTAAGCACAATTCAGCAGGAACAGCCCCCTAAGTTTGCTCATAGTCTGTACAGAGAGATCCCATAAAACTATGGCAGTATAGGTATTCCCTGTACTAAGCACAATTCAGCAGGAACAGTCCCTAAGTTTGCTCATAGTCTGTACAGAGAGATCCCATATAACTATTGCAGCATAGGTATGTGGGTTGGCACAACTCCTAATAATGCATTGTAACAGTGCAGTTGTGTAAACTGAACCCAGATGTGAGCTTAATATCATTACTTACCAAACCTGATAAATAAACTAAAATCATAATCTCAATTAACTGCATATTACAAGTAGACTGATGATGTATGGAAATTATTTCTGACTCATTTAAATAATTAAAGTTCTATAAAAAAAAATTAGATGGTCTTAGAAAGTTTTAATTTATTTTACATGTAATATATATATCTGTAACCTTGTTATGAGCTAAGGGGGCCCAGTCTGAAGGTCAGTTAGGGGGAGATTTGGGGTGAGTGATTATTTGTACCCTGGGTACCCCTGGAACTATAGCAGGGTGACTGTTACCCCAATGTTTCTATATATCTGTAACCTTGTTATGAGCTAAGGGGGCCCAGTCTGAAGGCCAGTTAGGGGGAGATTTGGGGTGAGTGTTTATTTGTACCCTGGGTACCCCTGGAACTATAGCAGGGTGACACCCCAATGTTTCTATATATCTGTAACCTTGTTATGAGCTAAGGGGGCCCAGTCTGAAGGTCAGTTAGGGGGAGATTTGGGGAGGGATTATTTGTCCCCTGGGTACCCCTGGAACTATAATAGTTATATGTTAAATTGTTAATAATTAAAGAGGTTCTGAATAGATATAATTAGAAACAACAGACTTGAACCCAAAGTTTTGAATGCCACTTCTTTAACATAGAGGGGTCTAATTAAATAAACATGGTTTTTCATCAGTACTAAAGGGTTAGAAAACAATTGTGTTAATTTGTACAACATTAATTTTGTGTAATTGACAAGGTTGTGCACTTTAGTGGTCTGTTTTAATTAACAATTGATTTTTTCAGCCTGCATCCCACTTTATCATGAAATTTAACAGAATCAGTAAGTCCCATAAATACAGGCAAGAGAAACATATCCCAATGAGTGTATGATATGCACCACTTGCATTGATTCATTTTGGGACAGAGGTTAATATATTGCAATAAGCGACACACCCAGAGAGCCCTTTATTATAATACATTGCTGAATATGGCAAAAATTGTGTTGTGTTCCATGAAAGAGAATATCTGATATTGTTATATCGTAACTATTTCTGTAAAAAAAGAATTTCTTTCATTTAGACAGTACAGTATGAGGCTGTAGCTCATTGTGTGCCCAGAACATTCCTTCTCTGTATATTTGTATTTATACATATGGGAGGAGGAGGTGCCATATTGATTCCCTTAGACAGTACAGTATGAGGCTGTAGCTCATTGTGTGCCCAGAACATTCCTTCTCTGTATATTTGTATTTATACATATGGGAGGAGGTGCCATATTGATTCCCTTACACAGTACAGTATGAGGGTATAGCTTATTGTGTGCCCAGAACATTCCTTCTCTGTATATTTGTATTTATACATATGGGAGGAGGTGCCATATTGATTCCCTTAGACAGTACAGTATGAGGGTATAGCTTATTGTGTGCCCAGAACATTCCTTCTCTGTATATTTGTATTTATACATATGGGAGGAGGTGCCATATTGATTCCCTTAGACAGTACAGTATGAGGGTATAGCTTATTGTGTGCCCAGAACATTCCTTCTCTGTATATTTGTATTTATACATATGGAAGGAGGTGCCATATTGATTCCCTTAGACAGTACAGTATGAGGGTATAGCTTATTGTGTGCCCAGAACATTCCTTCTCTGTATATTTGTATTTATACATATGGGAGGAGGTGCCATATTAATTCCCTTAGACAGTACAGTATGAGGGTATAGCTTATTGTGTGCCCAGAACATTCCTTCTCTGTATATTTGTATTTATACATATGGGAGGAGGAGGTGCCATATTGATTCCCTTAGACAGTACAGTATGAGGGTATAGCTTATTGTGTGCCCAGAACATTCCTTCTCTGTATATTTGTATTTATACATATGGGAGGAGGAGGTGCCATATTGATTCCCTTAGACAGTACAGTATGAGGGTATAGCTTATTGTGTGCCCAGAACATTCCTTCTCTGTATATTTGTATTTATATATATGGGAGGAGGGAGGTGCCAATAAGGCACCTCTTACCCTCATACAGAACAGTATGAGGGTAAGAGGTGCCTTATTGGTTTTTTTAGACAGTACATTCTAAGCTATAGCTTGTTGTATGCCCAGACCCTCCATTTTCTGTATATTTTATACATATCTTTGTACATATACAGATAGGGAGGTGCCATATTGTTTCCCTTGTGCCATCACAACATCACCAGACAGGGTATTCTGCAACCTCACTGCTATCACTGTGAAGAACCTTCTAATCTGGGGGTTCAAGTGAAAGATAGTAGTATCCTTCTTGATTTTAGAAAACTTCAAAGAGGTCTCTTTGGGGTAAGATAGTAGGGGAAAGAAAGAAAAAAAATGAAAAAATTAGGAAAATAAAACATGGAGAGAAAAAACAGAAAAATGGGTAAAAGTAAGGAAGGAGTTGAATACAAGCAGCCAACTAGGGCCCAAAGGCAGTTCATAAACAGCATAGATGTTTAAATAAGGGTATACGTAAGGGTGGGAGCTGCCACAATGACGAATACTATTTCATTTGTGTATCATAACCCCAAGTTCTCCACTAAAGCTGCATTCAATAGTATATCCTTGCTTTCAGTTTAGGATTAGTACCCTTGTAGTTTCCTTTGTGGTTGTGTCCCTAACCAACTGCTTGAGAGATGTCTTCCAATGAATCCTTTGAAATAAATTTATTTAGCAGCTGGTTCTTTCTAATTCTTGATGGACATATCAGAAGCTCCCGTAACTATTGTATCACCCTCTCAGCAATTTGATACGTCCAGTTTTCCTCTGTCCTGGAGGTCTGTCCTGTGGCTTCTTCATGAAAGATTGTCATATAAACAAATCTCATTACTTGGACAAATAATTTACCCAAAGGGGCAGTCAGATTGCGCTTATGGTTGGTTCCTTGATAAATGATCAGATCAGGTAGAGTGCATGTGCTGACCCGCTGGGGGGTGACCATATCACTTTAAAGTGCAGTCCATTCCCAACAAAATCTTTTATCCATTCAGACCAATGTCCAGTTTTAATATTGCTTTCATGCAACGGTGATGATAAATTGGTGCTGCCTGATACACAGACATATCACTCCTCCTTATCCTTCCCCATTTAATGGAGACAAATATGAATATTCCATGAGCTAAAGGTTGCGGTTGATAAACAACACTGAAACATGAATGGGAAATAGCTGGAACGAGCAATAACATTTTTTTAATTCTTTTTTATGCATTTTTCACTTTGCAACTACAATATTTTATCCTCCATTAGAACCAGCGGGTCAAGCAGTAACGGATTTAGAAAGGAAGAATTAGAGACATTAAAATAGGAGACAATTGTTTCTGTTGTAGAGAAGAGAGAGAATTAGGGATATGGAAGGAATTTGGCAAATGGTTTGAGAAGATAACGCTTAGCAGGTCACATTCAGGAGCAACGTTACTGCTATTCCAGAGTAATTATCTTGTCCTCTTGGTACCAAATCACAGAGGATAAAAATAGCCCAAGACATTCAAGGAGGACAATAAGAAAAAGATAGAGAATGTAATAAAAAGTACCATTTTTACATGCTTTTTTTATGGGGATATTGGTTTTCAAGATGGTCATCTGTAATATAATCTTATAGATTTATATATTGAAAGAATAGGCAGGACAGTCCATCAATTACCTGCCACCGGTTATAGAAAGAGCAGGGTTTTTCCACCAGGGACGCTTGGAGGAAAGAGACATCAATCACATCAGCAGATTCCAATGAACATTAGAAATCAATGAAAGTGTCACGACCTTTGATATCTCCAGGAGGATGAATCTTCCCCAGAAATAGCTGGAGGAACCAAGTGAAAGGCTTTAATCCAAAATGAAAAATGCCCAACGAGGGTCTGTCATCTTCTAAGGAGGAAATTATAAAACAACTACAACAATAAAAAAAAAAACCCACATCAACCAGAGTATCAAAAATAGGGGGAAAATCTGGATTTCAAATGTACTTTCTAAAATGGAGTCTAACGTCAACATTTTTTTCTATCCAAATTTAATTTTAAAAATGAATGTAATTCAGAAACATTAAAAAGTATTGGGAGAAATATAGAATTTTCTGATGTAATTAAAACGTTGATGATGACACCGATTTATACCAGTAACTTGGGGCAGATTTATAAAAAAAAAATCAAGCTGTGGTTTTAAACAGAAACTTAGATTTTGTGCCATTTTCTGTTCTTAAATAAAGCTGGAGGTGTAAAAGACAAAATTGCAGAAAAAAAGTCACGTGATTTCTTTCTTAATGTAAATGTATTAAAATGTTAAAAAACGTTGAATAAACTTAAATTCTATTATTTAAGTAAAACTTAATTAAAAATTGCATTATTTCTTTATTTTTTACGAATTAAGACTTTTTATAAAAATCTTATAAAAAATACAATAACTTGATAGCTGAGAAATAATTCAGTTGACTAATAAAGAAGCTCATCAGGTTTTGGCTGCAGAATTTTTATATTCAAGTTTTTTGAGGTTGCCTTTGATTACACTCAAGTTCAAAAAATGTAAATTTGAATTCTCAGTTTTTGCCTTAATTTCCTTGGAAAATGTTATAGTGAAAAAAATGTCTAATTTTTTACATTTAACAAGTCACAAAAATCTTTTAAAAACATTTTTCAAAACCTTCTTTCATAGTTATAAATAAATCAGACCTTTACTGTTTTGAAGCTACATTTTATGAAGAAAAAATAAAATAAAATGGAAGTGTGTTAAGGAGTGGAAAATAATTTGACCAAAGATGGTGTCAAACAAAATACTTTTTAAAAATGTTCTGTTGTTTGTCTTAATACCGTATGTTAACGAAAGTCGTACTTTGTTATCATGAACTGTGGTGTAAAGCTCTATATTTATTGTACATCTGTACATTTGTAAATCTAAAATGATGCCAATATTTTATCCAAAATTAAATCTAAAATGATGCCAATATTTATCCAAAATTAAAACTAAAATTATGTCAATATTTATCCAAAATGAAAACTAAAATTATGCCAATATTTTATACCAAAATTAAACCTAAAATTATACCAATATTATATACCAAAATTAAAACTAAAATTATGTCAATATTTATCCAAAATTAAAACTAAAATGATGCCAATATTTTATACCAAAATTAAACCTAAAATTATACCAATATTTTATACCAGTCTAGACCTGAGCAACCAAATGAGGTCAACTTCAGGTGGCAAAGAATTTTTGGTGTGAAAAGAGGTATAAATTGGTGTGTAAAAAGCACAAGCCAGCTTTTTCCTAGCTAATTACTCTTTTTACATCAGAATTTAACAGCTGGCTACATATTTGTGTAGACTAATTGCAGCTTTATTTATATGCAGGAATTGATATGATTCACCAGGGAGCTAGTTGTGATGTGTAATATATTTAAAGTCATTTTTAAAAATGTGCCCTATTATTGTTTTTTTAAAATTATTTTCCTTTTCAGTTATAATGCAGAAAAATTCAAATATATTATTAATTAAGTGGGTTATTTATCAGTGGTCAAATGTTAGAGGTTTTTTTTTTTACCTCTAATGAACGCAAATTACCTGGATTGACCTCGAAACTTGAATGGTATCTTATTTAAGAAAAAACTCAAATGTCTAATAATAATTCAATAGGAATGATACCGACCCGAAAATTTGAATCGAATTTGAATGCAATTCGAATCGAGTTTTTCACCGAAAAAATCTCAAATGTCAGGAAGGCTATTAGCTTCTTTAAATAGGTCAGCGGACTTCTGCCATTGACTTCTTCATGAACTCGGCAGGTTTTAGCTGGCGAACCTATCGATTTCGGGTTACTTCAACTGTAGGGGGATGATAAATCTCAGATTCGAATTCGAGTTGGTGGTTTTAAACTCAGAGTTTTGAACAAAAAACTCGAATTCAGATTTACCATTCGAACCTTAAAGGAGAAGTCAACCCTTAACTAAAGGTCTTTGTAGGGTAGCGGGATAGAGTTTTTTTTAGTTAAGGGTTGAATTGTCCTTTAATAAATCTGCCCCTAAATCTATATAAAGCAAATAGGGCAAAAGTGGTTACTTTTCCAACTGCAGCCCATATATTTAAAATATTTGACTTTACCTTTTGCTTTTTTGTAATTTCAGAGGGCTCAGCAAAAACCTAGTTGAGCATATCATAGATAGCAACATTTGGGAGAGAAGAGCTAGTGGTTCTTTGCTGCTGGGATATCGTGGCTCCTATATATTAGTTGCCAACTGCTACTACCAAAATTATCCAGCTCCTTTTAGAGATTCCACTGTAGATGCATTAGATAAAGAGTGGTTTAGTAAATTCCTACTCCTGCTACAGATTCTTTTCCAACTCATGTGCTGCTCACCGTCAATGACCCGGGTGCCTCACACCTCGGACCTCTCACTTAAATCACAGAGCCGGCACGGTTCACTTAAACTTCCCCCACGGGAGATACATGCACATTATTAGTCAATCACATAGTGAGTCTTCCCCATACACACTGTGACCCGGATGCCGCCGCCCCAAGTCCGTCACTAGGAGGAACGTCAGCAATACATAATCGTTGGAGCAGCGCACTCTTGGGTCTTTCCAAGCAATCGCTCGTTTCCAGATCAAAGGTAAAAAGTTATGTACTTTATTTTAACATTCAATTAATTACAGAGAACGTCTAAGGTCTGACGTGTTTCGAGACCTTAATTGGATGTTAAAATAAAGTACATAACTTTTAACCTTTGATTTGGAAACAAGCGATTTCTTGGAAAGACCCAGGAGTGTGCTGCTCCAACGTTTGATCCTATATATTATTCATTCCTATATGGTAAAGTTGGTACCATATGGGGACCCCAATCTAGCTTGAGGAAGAAATCTCATAGGCCAATAAGCATACGATTTAGGGTTACCCTACTGTTTTTTATACTCTTGGATTTATGGCAAGGTGACAATATGGATAACTTCTTCATACATCCATAACTATATAAAGGCTAAGGGGGCCCTAATTACATTTTGCTGCCCAAAGAAGGGAACCTTAGAAAGTGTGAGGACCTCTTTTATATATGATGAGCTTTACGTTACAATGTTCCATTGTTTCCAGTAGCTCTTTTCAGTAGTGATGTATGGAAGCTACTTCATGGCAATGTCTCTACCACATGTGCCCCAAGCTTTAAATGCAAAATTAAAAACATGGTTTAAACCATCTCTACCTTGCCTTTCTACTCTATGACTTTGACCCATTGCGGCATTTCAAAGACCTTCCTAGACTATTTATGGAACATCATCATTTTACAAAATTGTTTTTCTGGTCACTTTTAAAAATGTCTGTTGGATGTGACTTTTGCAAACTCAAAGTTGCCTTTATTCACTGTGTTTCTTCTGCTGGAGATTTCATTTATGAATCAGCTCTGAACTTGACCGCTTAAGTCTGGAGCACATATCTGGGACATTTTGTTTCATTAACAATCATTTATTTAAAGTGATTAAACCTTTTTTGCAGTCTCCTTTGCATGTAGCCCAGGTTCATTTAGCTTTCTAGATGCATCTGTCATCAGACACGTCATTAGGAATTCAAATAACCCATGTAGCCTTACATTTGTACATTATTAATAGCAAGTGCTGGGGGGAATTGCAATGGGGGGATGTGGGGAATGGCTAATTTTGCACTTGCACATTAAATATAGAGGTACTTGGAGATTCTGGGTAATTCAGTCTAATAGGGCACCTACTCTTTGACATGCAACACACAGTAGGGTTGCACTTAAAGAACTTCCAAACTGAAGGCAGTTCTAAGCTACAGGAGTAATTTATTCTAATTACCAAGCCATTAGAACGAAGACTCCCTCATTGACAATGGGATAATTGATCCAATGGCTTTTGATTATTTCATTTAGGTGTGTGTTTGTCCATGTAATTTTAATTGACAGCTTGATGAAGGAGCGTGCCAGATGGGACTTGTCCTTGTTCATGTTACAAGCGTAGAATTCTTTGTGTGTTATAAAATACATGCACTCAGGATGTTATTTAACTGATCATAGTCATTTATTCTAATTGAGGTTTCTGACAACATATAAGCAGTGCAATTTTTCTTTTCCGACCACCTACTTCATGAAGATCCAAGACAGCTCCAATAACTTGACACCTATTTGTTTTGCATTCCATTTAATCTATTATTGTATCTTGAATTGAAGATTACTTATAATTTGGCTTGTCTGAAAACATTCTATTTAATCTCCTTCCATCTCCACCTCCAGTTCCAAGATTCCCTGTTTCATGCTTTAAGGTCCCATGAGATCTCCAGTTCCAAGATTCTCTGTTTCATGCTTTAAGGTCCCATGACATCTCCATCTCTAGTTCCAAGACTCTATGTTTCATGTTTTAAGGTTTCATAACATCACCATTTCCAAGATTCCCTGTTTCATGCTTTAAGGTCCCATAACATCTCCATCTCCAGTTCCAAGATTCACTGTTTCATGCTTTAAGGTCCCATAACATCTCCATCTCCAGTTCCAAGATTCACTGTTTCATGGTTTAAGGTCCCATAACATCTCCATCTCCAGTTCCAAGGTTCTCTGTTTCATTCTTTAAGGTCCCATAACATTGCTTGACAGAACATGCTCCATGTTATTTGCTTCTGAACATATGTTCATGTTCCAAGACTGCTCTCACCATAGCCTTGCACATTCCATTCACAACACATTCCGTTCATCTCCTGCCACATTTCTCTTCTGGTTTCAAAATATCTGAAAGTTTCTTGTCTCAAAACATTTTGTATTATCTACTGATCTATACATCTTTTAGTTCCAAAACTGCACACACCATTAACTGGCACCATCATTAGCATTTTCTCACTTAGTGCAAATCAGCTCAACATTTTGCACCTGTGGTTCATTTGTAAATGGTATGAAAGTTGCCCTTTAGTCATTCTAGGTGAGGCAAGGGTGTGTGCTTATTGAACCCCAATGCCAACATTTCACCAAAGGCAATAAAAAAAGAGCATGAACAGACAATGTCAGACTGAGGTGTCCGGGACCACTGGAACTGCCACCTCAGGGCCACACACTCCAGTCGCAAACTCTTCCAGTAGCCGACAGCCTCCACCATTGCATACCTTCTACTTCCTTCAAGAATAGAAGAATAGGTTGGGGTAAAGCCCCAAAGGTTTCTGGCAGGGAGCGGGTCTGGTTTGGTGGGACCACAAGGGTCATGGCCATCTGGGTATTTTTCCCTGTGTCCCACCTGCGCACTTCAACCCTCTGAACAGACACATTGACCTCAAACTGTCTTCTAGATCGATATTCTAGATTGTCTTCATATGTATATGTGTATATATATATATATATATATATATATATATATATACAGTGTATTATATCCCAACATGGCTTAAATAATTGTGTTGTGATGCATCTGCACTGGATAAGATAAACATAAACATACAGCCATGATTATCCTGTAAAATATATATTAGTGATGTCATCAGTTATCAGTTCGGTCACGACTTTTCTGCGTCAAATGTCAAGTAAAGAGCAGTTTGACTCACAGCGAGTGCAGAACCTCATGGCGAGTATCTATACAGTAAATATATCATCTCTCATGCTAATTAGCAATCCTGCCTGCTCAGTCAATATGTTTCTGAACATTTGTAGAAAAAAACAAAGTAACTAAGAGATTTCCTATAAAGAACATTTGTATCTTTACTCAGAAATAATAAAATGTCTGTAGCAGGTCTGGAGTGGCCGTTCGGCAAATGCCCGGTGGGCCGATAAATTTAGGGTTAAGTGGGCCGGGGAAATGGAGCTGCTGTTTTCGCCTACAAGGAAGAAAACTTTAGAGGTATGTTTCCACTGAACACCAATGATTTTTTTAAACCCTGGGCACAGTGTTGTTTTGAACTTTTATGGGGGGAAAGCCCTGACCACCAGTGTCTTTTATTTTACTTTAATGTGGGACCCTTTTTTCAACTTGGGGAGAGCTCGCCACCAATGGTTTTGTACCCAACAGGTTTTGCTTCCAATAAGGATTAATTATATCTTAGTTGGGATCAAGTACAAGTTACTGTTTTATTATTACACAGAAAAAAAACTACATTTTAAAAATTTGTCTTGTTTGATTATAGTGGAGTCTATGGGGGAAATTTACTAAAGGGCGAAAATTCTCCAGCGTGACGTCATTTCGGCACTTCGCTGATTTACTAATGGTCGCTGGTGTAATTTCACAAAGGAGATAGACTATGGAGCAACTTCGCACTCTAACGCCAGGCGAATTTTCGCTCTGGCGAAAGAGCGTTACTACGCAAATTCGCAAACTACGCAAAAGTTGTTGATTTTATTGACCGTTACCTCTATTGCCAGACTTGCCTTCGCCACCTCAGACCAGACGAAGTGCAATAGAGTAGATAGGACTTCCTCAAAAAATAGTTGGCGTCTTTTCATTTTTACAGGGTGATAGGCTACAAAAGATCGAAACATTTTTTTTGGGGTACCCTCCTTCCCCTCTACATTTGATAACATATGTCACCTAAACTATACTGTGGGCTCATGTGTAGGGCAATATAACACCTCTATATAATTTTATTAAGGTTCCCTGGCCTTGTGTAATGTAATGTATTTACTGCAACATATACGTCCATTGTACTTTAACTGCACGCCGTATGCAAATTAGCCAACGCTAGCGTAACTTCGAACTGCTGAGCGTATTTTCGCTAGCGAAACTTTGGCAGCATTTGGTACCCTGTGCGCAACTTCAGATCTTCGTGAATTAGCGTTGTCCAGGAAAATTTACGCCTGGCGAAATTTTGTGATGTGCACGAAGCCAGTGCTGCTGAATTTTCGCCGGTTAGTGAATTTGCCCCTATGGGAGATGGCCTTTCTATAATGGGTATCTGGATCAGAGCTGGGCCATGCTGGACAGGCACCCTAGGCAGGCCCGGCAGTTGCAGCGCCTATTTAGTGTACGCGCGTGCGCGAATCTGCGCGCGTGCGCTTGCGCGAATTTGCGCATGGGCAGAAGCGCACAAAGCGCAAACACTACGTAGCCGGCCAGAGAAGGGAACTGGACTTGGGGTAGGCGACAGAGGAGGTACGCGCCTGGCGCCCTCGCAGCTTTGCGCTCTAGGCACGTGCCTACTCTGCCTACCCCTAGTTCCGGCCCTGATCTGGATAACAAATCTCATACGTATATGTGGACTGCTTTGAACTTTTTGCCAGGGTTGCTTTTTACTCCCAGTCCGGCCATGGTCTGTAGTGAAGAAGAGAGACAAAGGAACAGTATATTGACTCATCCAGGGCTCAGCCTATATGTATAATACACAGGAGCTATGGCTAACGATATAAACCGTGCTTAGTGATGTCATCAGTAAAAATTGATGCTTAGTGCTGTCATTTTAGTCATATGATTCATGAATAAAATGTATTATAAAAAAATAATGTGCACCCTGTAAAATATGAGGCTATTATAAGTAACACAACTTGTTTAATACCTGTTTAAAAGCACTTGGCCATGTGCCTTTATATGGTCATAAAACCCTTCAGTGACTTCTAATATCCTTATCATTTACAGTAGGGGGTACATTATCCTTTATAATACATGAGTGATACTCAGAGTTCCCTGTATAACTCAGCCTGCAGCCTTGTGCCTTTATATGGTCACAGACCCCTCAGTGACTTCTAATATCCTTATCATTTACAGTAGGGGGTACATTATCCCTTATAATACATGAGTGATACTCAGAGTTCCCTGTATAACTCAGCCTGCAGCCTTGTGCCTTTATATGGTCACAGAACAACCCCTCAGTGACTTCTAATATCCTTATCATTTACAGTAGGGGGTACATTATCCCTTATAATACATGAGTGATACTCAGAGTTCCCTGTATAACTCAGCCTGCAGCCTTGTGCCTTTATATGGTCACAGAACAACCCCTCAGTGACTTCTAATATCCTTATCATTTACAGTAGGGGGTACATTATCCCTTATAATACATGAGTGATACTCAGAGTTCCCTGTATAACTCAGCCTGCAGCCTTGTGCCTTTATATGGTCACAGAACAACCCCTCAGTGACTTCTAATATCCTTATCATTTACAGTAGGGGGTACATTATCCCTTATAATACATGAGTGATACTCAGAGTTCCCTGTATAACTCAGCCTGCAGCCTTGTGTCTTTATATGGTCACAGAACAACTCCTCAGTGACTTCTAATATCCTTATCATTTACAGTAGGGGGTACATTATCCCTTATAATACATGAGTGATACTCAGAGTTCCCTGTATAACTCAGCCTGCAGCCTTGTGTCTTTATATGGTCACAGAACAACTCCTCAGTGACTTCTAATATCCTTATCATTTACAGTAGGGGGTACATTATCCCTTATAATACATGAGTGATACTCAGAGTTCCCTGTATAACTCAGCCTGCAGTCTTGATAAAGAGCAGTAAGATCGAAACATGTGCCAATAAAGCACTAGCAGCAAGTTCTACATTTCGTCCTGCTTCTCTATTTCTTCAATTTCATTTATTACACCGACTGGTGGTGTCTTTATAAGCAATATGGTGATTATTCCCTCCATATTCGCAACTTTGGTTATTTTTGTGCAGGCCCCATACTACTAAGCTAGTTGGGCTCTCCCCACCAGGGGGCCCCAATTATTAGCCCATTGGGTCACCATCTGGGAGTTTTATTGAAGAATAAAAACACTACAGAAAACAAAGTAAGTCTTTTTGCACCTCGTCTTCCAGAGGTGGTACCTTAGCACAGAAATGATTATGTACAACGATTCCTTCTTCACATTGTGTACTTTCCTCTCATCTACAATGCCATAAGATAATTAAAAAAAAGTAAGATTTTTTTTTTTTTTTTTAGAACTTTTTGGTTTAAAGGAGCAGCTACAGATTTCCTCAGATTTCTAGACACAGGACAATCAACTTAAAAATGTTCTTGAGATGTTTCCTCCTTACATTCCCACGGGCATCTGACAACTATACTGAGATATTTCAAGTTCCCTCTTACTAAAAACCTCCCCTGAAAGGCCAACCAGGAGTTATCCCCTGGGAGGAGGGCCCTGCCAACATGTGGAATGGAATATGGAAAAAAAGCTTCTCCACTAAGTCACTGCTCATCTTGTTGAAATCAAGCTTTTAATGATCCCCTATGATCTCCATCCACTCTCCCACCAGTCCACCACCATTGCTACATGTGAATCATACTTTTATATGTTATTGGGGTCTATATGTACATGGGACTCCTGATTGCAGTACCCTTTGATGGCAGCACTGGCTGGATTTAAAACTAGTGCTGAAACTAATTTTTTGAGATTTATATAAGTCCTGTGATTGGAAGAAGGCAGAATGAAATATATTCCCAGACACAACTAGAAACTAGAATATGTTTTCTATAGAAATTACAATTTTAACACAAATCTAATTAGATAAATGTTAATGGGGTCATGTGGGATACGTAAAAAGGATGAATATTTAAGAATAGCATTAGGGGTGTAAAGGGAAGGTAGGAGACATTTAAGGATAAGTAAACCTTTAAAATAAGTAAAAGTAAAACTGATTGGGGGGCTATTCTAAGCACTTTTGTCATTTACATTCATTATTTATTTCATTATCTATTTATTTTTAATTCCAAGATATTAAGGGATACATGTACTGTTAATATGAATGAATTTTGTTACAACAGCGCCACCTGCTGGTCAGTTTCCCACCAGTCTGACCACCAAGTAGTCAAGGAAATTGTCAGGAGAAAGAAAGAGGTTGCTCTGATGTTCTTCTGCTTAGGAATAATATTACAAACCTTTTTCTCAAATCATTCCTAAGCAGAAGAACATCAGAGCAGCCTCTTTCTTTCTCCAACTTCCTTGACTACTTAGTGGTCAGACTGGTGGGAAACTGACCAGCAGGTGGTGCTGAAATTCATTCATATTAACATCACATGTATCCCTTAATATCTTGGAATTAAAAATAAATAAATAATGAAATTAAATTACAAAAGTGCTTAGAATAGCCCCCTCATCAATTTTACATTAATTATTTTAAAGGTTTACTTATCCTTTAAACTCAAATTTACTACTGGTCAGTATTTTCCATTGAGAAAACTGATAGAAAGTGACAAACCAGTCTTTGACGCATCACTATTTGCAGATGATCCTGATGCCCTTTTGAGAGGCAAATCATTAACAGCTGGTTATACCATGACATGTTTATGTCCAAATAGCTGGAGTCAACAAAGGGTGAGGACTTTACGCCCATCAAGCTCGAGAGGGTGACGACGGATCTGCATATAAAATGATATTAATATCCCTGTGTTCCCTTTACAAGCCATTGACTGTCTCTTGAGCTGTGAAAAAAAATCTTCACTTTCAAGGAAGTCAATTTGTTAAAGGTCAAAACTGCAATACAGATGCAACCGGAGCTGAGAGGATGTTTAGTTAATGGAGCCTGTTTTTTGATACAATCAACGGATTTTGTAGAAAATAAGTGATTGCCATAGAGTTTTGTTCTTTTTACAGGTTGATTCATATCATGAAAAGGGATGTATGTCTACTGGTGCCTTGCAGGGCTCCTGATACCCTTGTGTTGGAGAATATCTAATTGGGTTCTACAATCTACCAAAAGTGGAAGGTCGTTTTATAATTATTTCTTAGTAGAATTTGAGCAGTGATATTCTAAGACTGGAGGGCTCATTTTTGAAGGCAAGTTCAACTGCACCTCAACTTGAGCACAATTTGTCAAAAAGGAAATGTATTTGGGTCCATATTGGGGCACCATGCACAACTTGCAGTGGAACAAATGTCTAGCTGATTTCAGCTGATTCATTACTGGAGCAAACTACATGAGGTGGGACAAATTACCTGATAACTTGAGTGCACAGACCAATTTACATCCTATCCAATCATTAGGGTTATTGGCTATGGATATTGTATGATTAATTAATACTTAGTTTTCCCAATTGCATTGAAAATGGAAGGTAGTTCTGGGCCCTCTCTTTCTTGGGGTTTGCTGATTTAGGAGACATCACTTGATCCTGTTTGTAAAGAACAGATGAATATCAAACCTGAATTCCAAGGGGCTGATAAAATAGTCAGGGTTTGGTAAGAAGGCTGAAGTTGACCTTCCCTCTTCAGAAGTTGTCTCCCCTACCATCTTGCTTCTTTCTCTACAGTTGTCTTTTCATGTCCATAGGACACATAGGCTACAAGTTATTTCAAGTCATCTTGATTAGGTTTTCTTTTTTTTTCAAAACTGATTAGAGTCAGCTCAGGTTAACCCTAAATTCTCCAAAAGTCATGTGCACGTACCATCAGTGGTCCATCATCCACCAGGAACAGCCAAACAAAGAATTCTTCGTAGAGCACCTTTTCGTTAAAAATGCCTTTATTCTAATTCCATGGCAAACCTGGTCAGCAGCCATTTTTCTCCTATCAGGAACTCTATTGAACTCAGAAGGCCTAAGGTGCAGCACTAATCAAAATAACCCATCCTCCATCTGTATTTAGAGGATAGGTTGTCTATACAGAATACATCTAACTTTATCTGTTGGTTTATTTCAATTATCCTAAACATTCAGTATCAATAAATTTTAAATATATTTGTATCAAATGTAGACGCAATTAGGGTTGGCTGGATCCCCCATATATACAGTAAGATCTATATTTTTATTTCAGGCTCTGGTTTAACCGAGAAGGATTTTTTGATGTTGAAGAGATACTGTCATGGGAACATTTTTTTCTCTGAAATGCATCAGTTAATAGTGCTGATCCAGCAAACTTCAGCACTGAAATCTATTTCTCAAAAGAGCAAACAGATTTTTTTATATTTAATTTAGAAATCTGACATGGGGCTAGACATATTGTCAGTTTCACAGGTGCCTCCAGTCATGTGACTTGTGCTCTGATAAACTTCAGTCACTCTTTACTGCTGTACTGCAAGTTGGACTGATATCACCCCCTCCCCCAGCAGCCTAACAACAGAACAATGGGAAAGTACCAGATAGCAGCTCCCTAACACAAGATAACAGCTGCCTGGTAGATCTAAGACCAGCACTCAATACTAAAATCCAGGTCCCACTGAGACACATTCAGTTACATTGAGTAGGAGAAACAACAGCCTGCCAGAAAGCAGTTCCATCCTAAAGTGCTGGCTCTTTCTGAAAGCACATGACCAGGCAAAATGACCTGAGATGCACCTACACACCAATATTACAACTAAATACACTTGCTGCTTCAGGAATGACATTTTATATTGTACAGTGAATTATTTGCAGTGTAAACAGTGTCATTTAGAAATTAAAACTACATCATAAAACTCATGACAGAATCCCTTTAATATCACTGAAAGTGAAGTAATTAGAGCAGCACTCAATCATTCCAATGAAAATGCCTTAGAATCCAATGACTCTCATGCCGATATACTACAGGTTTTCATAAGAACTTGCCGACACATTGGTCAATCATAGTTTCATGCTGGGGATGTGTTGGTGGATGGATCTCGGCATCTATAAGTGGTATTGCAGTTTTGTTTAGATGCACTGCCTTTATAGAGATTCCAAGCTTCTCCATTATTTGCCAAATGCCTAGGCCTCCCTGGTGGGACATTGAGGGGCAGTTTTATCAAGGGTTGAATTCCGAAGTTAAAAATACTTCGAAATGGGACCATCGATTATCGAAGTCAAAGTTTTTTTCATCGAATTTGGGTATCCTGCGGTCGAAGTAAAATAGTTCGATCGAACGATTAAATCCTTCGAATCGAACAAAGGATTTCAGCGAACGATTTTACTTCAACTTCCAAAAACATAGAAAAATGGTCTAGGCCCTATAGGTTAACATAGCACTTAGGCAGGTTTAATTTGGCGGAGTATTGAAGTGAAAGTTTTTTTAAAGAGACAGTACTTCGATTATCGAATGTTTGAATATTCGAATGATTTTACTTTGAATCGAATTCGAAGTCGAAGTCGTAGTATCCAAAATAATTTTTTTACTTCGGAAATTCCCTCGAATTCACTTCGACCCTTGATAAATCTGCCCCTTGAATCTTCGCTATTGGACTGCTTTCTTGTCTTGTTTCTGTATGGCTCTAGGACTTCCAAACCTTGCAGCTTTCTTATGAACCTATGGGGCAAATTCACTAACCTGCGGAGTTGCGCTAGGGCAGGTTTCACCGCACTTCGAAGTTTCGCCAGGGTGCAGCTAATTCACTAAAATCCGAAGTTGCGCTCAGGGAGGCGAACGGTAGCGAAGTTGCGCTAGCGTTAATTCATCAAGCAAAGCGAAGTTACGCTAGCGATGCCTAATTTGCATACGGTGCCAAGTTAAAGTACAATGGACGTATATGTAGCAGCAAATACATTACATTACACAAGGCTGGGAAACCTTCATAAAATAATATATAGTTGTTATATTGCCCTATACATGTGCCCACTGTATAGTTTAGGTGCCATATGTTAGGAAATGTAGGGGGGAAGGAGGTTACCCCAAAAAAATTAACGATCTTTTTTCAGCCTATCCCTCTTAAAAAAGGAAAAGACGCCAGCGTTTTTTGGGACTTAGAAAAAATTTCAACTTTTTTGAAGCAAGTCCTATCTACTCTATTGCACTTCGCCTGGTCTGAGGTGGCGAAGGCAAGTCTGGCGCAAGAGGTAACGTTCAGTAAAATGCGCAAGTTAGTGAATTAGCGTAGTTACGTCGTCCCTTCGCCATAGCGCAACTTCGCCTGGCGTAAGAGTGTGAAGTAGCGCTAGAGTAGGTCCAGTTCACTAGCGAATTTACGCCAACGCCCGTAAGTAAATCGTCGAAGTAATGAAATGATGTCACGCTGGCAAATTTGCGCTAGCATTAGGCGCTTCACGCTTTAGTGAATTTGCCCCTATGTATCTACTTTTTGTTTTTATCTTTGATGTTTTGTCCATTACTACTATAGTGAGTAGTCATTGTTAGTCAAGCCCTGGGATCAATTGAAGCCCACTAGCACTTTACACTTATACATATCTTCTCTGGGTTTGGCACATGCAAACACAACAATGAGCCAATACTGTAGAATACATGGATACATGCCAAGGAGCCCTTTCCTCACCCTCAGGAGCTGTAAACACACATTGTTGATCCCATCCTCATCTGAAGGGATTTTCCCTGCCGCCCAATCAACATCCAGACAGGTATTGGTCAGACATTTATCAGGGCAGCAATCTATGGGGGCTCCTATCTAACATGGGTCTGACGCTTGAATATTAAAACACCTGATCTACGGCTCTGTTCTGACAAGTCTCTACTGATGTGTTGTTACTTAGTAAACTAATTACAAAGCCATTACCCAATTATTATATAACAGAATAATAACACTCGACTTCTGTTCATTACTTTAAATGCGTCTGATTGCAGCAACACCTGCTTCACATATTGGATAATTACATTTTCATTGTTTTCTTCTTTACAAACTATACGGGATACGGAGTAATAACATCTGTTCTGGTACCGTGACAGCAGCGCCGCGGAAAATCCCCAAATAATGATCGCATATTAAGAACAGTTTTCAGCAAACTCCTGCCGTAAAATTGCTTGAAAAAGGAGAGTTAGAACAGAAAACTTGTTCTCTGCCACTGGCTCCCTGTCCAACCCTAGTGAGTGAATTACTCAAATGCTCCTTCACATGTACCCATCCTATATATAAATATAAAAACCTCATTTCAGAGAGACAAAATTATGTCATATTAGAATACGGGTTCCATTGCACCCCTTGGATTCACTTGGGCCACTGCTAAATTTGAGTTGGTTGAATAGAAGGGCCCAATGTAGCCATTTACCATCAACTCATGTAATATTTATGTAGTGGTCAAGCAGAACAAGTGTTCAGAATCAAAATTGATACCAATTATTCCCAAAATATATATACATTTGAAACCATGGGGATACCAAGTATTCAAAAATATTTAGGTAGTCTTTGTGAGGTTACCCTTTAACTTATTGTCTCTGTTTTATGCTGCCACTGCACCCCAAAAGTTGATCTAGTCCATCCTCATCTAAAACCTTGCTCATAGAGTCCCCTTCCCTTAATGGAACTCCTTTTTGACCGACACCTACACCCAAGGTTTTGGCTATATTTATATATTCACCCTCCAACCAAACTATGCCACCCCCTATGTTATTTACACTAGGAGGGCCATGTGGCCATGACTACATCTTGTGGGACTCAAACCCCATCCTACTGAATCCTTCATCTCATACATAGTGAGGATACAATAAATGCCCACTCTCTTCTACCACTAGAAAAAAACATTCTCCAAGGCAGATTCAAGTTACCTCTGTGGGCACCAAGATGTGATTTTTTTTCATCACAAGACTATTAAAATATTTCCTTTATTACTTTCTTCCTGTTTAGTAAAGAAAAACTGAACCCCACTATTTTTCCAAATTACTACATCATCCATGCCCTTTTTCTTCTTGAACCTAATAACCAGCCATAATAATATTAGGTAAAGTGGTGGTGTGTGTGTTTGGCTAAATTATACTACTATTAATCTGATCAAAAAATGGATTGTTGGGGAGCACCACCCATCAAACGCGAAAGATGGTGTGCAGGGTCAAAAAAGAAAAAAGAGCTGACCCATTCAACTGCACCCTCCCATCCGTTAATTCCGAAACTCAAGTGAGGTACATGATAAAACGTAATCTTTAATAAATCATTAAAAACGAAATCTAGATGGCAACATTAAAATTGAGGTTAGGTATAGGAGGCTGATTGAGTTGGTAACACTGGGTTCGAGGGGTGATATGCTGATTGCACTGGTATCACTAAAAAGTGACGGTTGGTCAGAGAAGATCAAATACTGATTATTAATTAACACACCGATCAATCTGAATGTCTATAGGGTACACATAGTAATGCCCCGTACTATGCCAACCCCTTCACCCAACTAAGGATCCCTCCCTTGCAGTGTACGGTTGAGCAAGTGAAAGCTTTAGGTAACAAAGACCTTAAGTCATTTAAGTTCGTTCAGAACTCGTTCAGAACTCGAAATGTTGCAAAATTACAGAGAGTATCAGCCCCATGGATCATTCAAGATACATCCTGGCAAACTACACTCTCAATGTTGCCAAAGATTTAGTTTAACACCAAAGGATAGCTAGTGGTTATGATAAGTAGCCACTACTGTTACATTATGTCCAAATGTGAAGATACCTCTGTATAATGGTGGTCATATGATTGACCCTAATAATGCTTATAGGTACATTGATCTCTTAAAAGGAGATACAGATGGGGGTTAGAAAAAAGAAAAAAGTTCTCTATTGCGTTATCAGATCTTGATGATGTCAGTTCAGTCTATGGACACTCTGCATATTGATGTGAACCCTAATAGTGTGATCCAGATAGGGTATCTACAAAACAACAAAAAGGAGGGGCCATTCCCACCCTACCCAGATGGGTATCTGGTGATTAAATCACAACTATAGAGCACATATATCCCGTATGAAATGATTGAATCAGCCACTGAACTAAAATTGTAGATTTCAGATAAAGATATTCATCGTAATACTCTCATTGAGACCATTGGGCGCGATCATCTTAAATATCCATTCGCTCTCCCTGGAGCTGATTCCAAGTCCCCACCTCGTACGCCTAGGGACACTTTTGAGAGACCACTAACTTTCAAGCCAACACTAGAGTGATTATGGCTCTCGAAAAAATGTCGGCTCACTGGCGTTAACTTCTTATTCCCTCGAAGCAGGTCTAATGCATTATCAATGCTATGGATATGCTCCATCAATCTTTTCTTGAAAGCTCGATTGGTTTTGCCTATATAAATTTTATTGCAGGGACAGGTTAACATATAGACAATATTATTGGTATTGCACGTAAAATGATGCAAGATTCGATGTTTCTTGCCAAATCAACAACATAGCTCTGATTGTGCATATATTTGCAAGCCCTGCATTTGCCGCATGCCAACGTGCCATGTCTTATTGTTTGTTCCTGTCTAGTAAAATGGCTTTTAACCAAACGATCTCTTAAATTCGGTGCCCGGGGACAACACGTCAGGGGTCTCAGACCCACCATTGTGGTCAGCACAGGGTCGGTGTGTAAGATATGCCAATGTTTTTTTAAATTGGACTGCCACTGTTTGCAGTAGGTGCCAATAAATCTGATGGGTTGTGCACTATTGTGTGGGGAGACTTTGTGAACATCGAGTAATTCTTGTCTAGGGGTCTTCACTGCCCTGAAGTAAGCATTAAGTAAGTATTAATCCGATCATCATCATTCTGAATGATCCTATGACATAACCAATTTAATTTGACTTTTCATCTGAATATTGCCCTTTTTGTGATGGCTTAGATGTGCCAAAATATCTCCATAATGTTAAGTTTAGTGCAAATGCGTCAATATTGGAAGCTAAAAAGTTATTGCTCCATGTATGAAAATGTATAAAATCCCCAGCCTCATTGTAATTCTATTCCCCACAATCCTCCATTTTGGAGAATGTTCCCTGGACCCCATAGAATTTGAGACTTCATGTCCTTGATGCCCCAACTTTCACCAGCCTGGAGGTTGGTGAGATGGAGACAATGTCTTGCTTTGATTGGAAGAAGATCGTTGTTTATATTAAAATACCTTCTTGTCCCAAGCTTACAGTACAGATATGGGACCTGTTATCCAGAATGCTCGGGAACTGGGGTTTTTGGATAATGGATCAGTGCATAATTTGGATCTTCATACCTTAAGTCTACTAGAAAATCATATAAACATGAAATAAACCCAATAGGCTGGGTTTGCCTCCAATAAGGATTAATTATATCTTAGTTGGGATCAAGTACAAGCGACTATTTTATCATTACACAGAAAAAGAATATCGTTTTTTTCAAATTATTTTACAGATTATTTGGATAAAATGGAGTCTATGGGAGATGGGCTTTCCGTAATTCAGAGCTTTCTGGATATCGGGTTCCCAGATAATGGATCCCATACCTCTTTGTGTATTTCAATTTAGGATCCATTATGTGGTCCTCTAAGGCTCCCACCTGACCAAAACAGAGTTGAGAATAAGTCGGCGAGTGTTTTGTTAGTCATCAGATAAAATTACATCAGATGAGATAGGGAACTGCGTGCAATAAAAGCAAGATATCTCTGAGAAAATATTTGACGTTACTGACCTTTTAAGAGATTGGATACAGCAATAAAGAAAAATCTGGTTTCAGAAAGGAGAGAATATGCTAAGACAGTGTAATGAAACATTCTAATGACCTGGATGAGCCAGAATCTAAAGAGGAATTATAAGAAGAAAGTGTTGGACTTGATGTCAGACCAAGCAAATACAATGGGTTCTTCTCAGTAGACTCCAACATAAAATAATGAAGAATGGCCTAGAACAGCATTGTAAGTGGTTAAATGGGGAAACAAGGATCCTTTCCACATTGGGCTAAAGGGGTTTATTCCCCAAACTGAAGTCTAGCTTCTATCTTATATATCATTCTACTTGCTATTTAAGTTATACTATTTCTTTCACTTTTTATTGGATTGCATTATGAGCAGGTTCAGTACTGAGCAATATCTGAAAGTGGCTCGAGAACAGTTTTAAAATGACATTGGAAATTGTCCATCAATAGGTTTGATATGTTCAGCGGAGAAGCTCTGTAAAGCAGTGTTAAGTGAATGGAGAGCAGAGTAAATCGTAATCAATAAAGTCATTACTGTACAATGAGACATTTGTACGGATGTTTTATGTAGAAAAGGTCACTTCAAAGCAAACAAATCAGTTCACATGATGGAGCAGGGAACCGATGATGGAATTGCAACGGATGCAACGTGCTTGGGCTTTGCAGTAGCCGCTCTTTCTTCACAAGGGATTATTACTGCACCCAGTAGTAGCACTTGGATGGAAAAGAGTTGAAGGACTCATAGGGGCAGATTTACTAAAGGGTGAAGTGGCAAACGCTAGTGACTTTTCGCCAGAAATCACATCTGCAGGGACATTGCCAAGTCACTTACAGGCACAGATGACAATTCGCTAGCAAATAAGATTTTCACTAATGTTCGTTCACACTCTATCGACAGGCGACTTTTAGCTCAGGCAAATGGTTATTGGTCCGCAAATATACTAAAGTGCGGATTTTACTGAACATTACCTCTTTCGCCAGAGTTGACTTTGCCACTTCAGACCAGACGCACTGCTGAAATGAAGCTAGATCTTCCTCAATCTTATGTCACTTACATCAGCTGTCTCCAACCTTTTTTGACACGGGGTCGTGAGATGGTTGGGAGGGGGTCGGGGGGGCCAGTGGCAACTGTGCGTCCAATTTGGGCATGCCTGCATCCAATTTGGCGTGCCTGTACGGTGGGCCAGTTCAGGACTGTCCGCGGCCCGGTTCTGAGCCACGGCCCGGTGGTTGGGGACCCCATATCTTGTCTGCAGAAAAAGCAGTTAAGGAGAATTCAACCTTTTATTTGCTAAAGGGTTGAATTCTCCTTTAACGTTGAAAAAACACTTGCGACTTTTCCTTTTTTTTAAGCGGGATTGCCTGCAAAAGTCCTAAATTGAACTTTTTTGGGTTAACATTTTTCCTGAGACATTTGAGGGCCATGGAACATTAATTTTACAGTGGGCTCATGTGTAGGGCATTAGAGGATCTCTTTTGTCTTTATTTTGCTTCCTTGGACATTTGTAATAAAAAGTGGCCACTTCAAGCATTTGCACCAACATTAGGGATGAGAGATTTTTTTGCCTTGTTTCACCTCGGAAATGATGCCCATAGACTTGAATGGCGTCGACAACATTTCGCCGGTGGGCAATTTTTGTTGAAACAAAACGGGTCAAATTCGCCCACGTCTAACCTACATCTCTAATAAAGATATCCATACAACTTTAATGTACCCGCCCTATTCAAACTGACCTAAACGTAAGATCACTAGCGACTTTCCGATCTGCATAAATGAACGCTAGCTAATCTTCCGTATGAAATGCTTGAACTGAAGAAGTATTGCTAACAGTCGCCAGTGTTCGGCGCCTCGGACGCAACTTTGCATATTAGTGAATAAGCATAGTGGTAACTAATTTCGACTGGCGAAGTGGTACGATGTGTGTGAAGCGGTCGCTGGTGACAATTTGCCCTTTAGTAAATCTGCCCCATAGTAGCACCTGTTGTAGATGAATACGTTTTCTTTGGGAATATTGGGCTTACATATTATAAATCTGGAAGTATATTTGGAAAGGAAATAGCATACAATGCAGTTTTATTTTCCCTTTGTTACACTTAAAGGAGAAAAATCCCATCCACTACCCTAGATATTATTCTAAAAAGTGTCCCTGACTTTCATGCTCACTTAGTTATGCAGAGTAGTGCAACAGAGCTCATGGGCACCATCTTCCCCATCTTTGGTCTTCTTCTGTAAGAGAACGCCAACACTAAGCAATTTGGGGCATGTGCAGTTGGAACCCTCTGGTATTCGTACTAACTGCACTTGCACCGAAAAGTTCTGTAAATTGCCGACGGTAAGTAAGATGGTATGAAGAAGACCGAAGGTGAGGAAGATGGCATCCATGAGTGAGGATTCTGTTCTGAAGCTAACAAGCTAACCCTGGTCACTTGTACTCTGGCCTTGGGGGCAGAGCCAACTGTTTGGCTGTAAGAGCAGTTGTCTTGGTCAAAATTACCCTGGTCTTGAGGGCAGAGCCACCTGTTTGGCTGCAAGAGCAGTTGCCTTGGTCAAAATTACCCTGTCCTTGAGGGCAGAGACACCTGTTTGGCTGTAAGAGCAGTTGCCTTGGTCAAAATGACCCTGGCCTTGAGGGCAGAGCCACATGTTTGTCTGCAAGAGCAGTTGCCTTGGTCAAAATTACCCTGGCCCTGAGGGCAGAGCCACCTGTTTGGCAGTAAGAGCAGTTCTTTGTTCTTCTGTGCTGTGGAGCGATACCTCTCCCATCTGTAAGTCCTTTTTTACAAGTCTATAAAAACCCTGTGACCTCTTTGTTCCGAGCTTGTTTCAAATAAACTTTTGTCTTTTACCTCAGGTGATCTCCAGTTCCTGAATTTCCACAACAATGACCTAGTAAAGTGGTTTAAAAGTCTATGTAAGGTGCAAAATCTGGTCTGGGCCGAAATAGATTGTTGTATCTGCCATTTAACTATAGTTCCTATAATATATACAGCAAATAAGAGGCCAGTTGACTAATCCGTTTTTTTTTTCTCAAAAAGAAATTATGGAAAATGAATGGAAAAATCTTCACCATGGAAACCACACGGTTCCATTCATTTTTTTTTTAATTCAAACATGAATTAGAACAAAATAGCTTGAATGTTGAAAATTTTTTGAAAAAACTCCCACTGACTTCAAGAAAAGCCTGCCAAAATTTGATTGGTGACTTTTTCATTCAGACCTTTTTTTGATGAATACATTTGGAAAATTCAAGTTTGAAAATGATTCCAATTTTTGATTATTTTGCTACAGTTTTCTGAAATTTCAGACAACATCTGAATCACATCATTCTGAGCACTGGGGCTCAATGTCAAACTACAAAATCCAATAAATCACCTCCACGTCTCTTGTTTGACCCCATCTCAAAACAGACGTCTTAACTTGAGTATAAGAATGGACAATTAAATGAGTCAAGGGCCAAACAGAGCTAAGAATAAATGGTTGTCAAGTCAGGCTTCTTCCATGAGGAAACAAAAAACATAATCATCTTTGAAGGGAATCAGTTTAATCGTCACAAATACATTCAAGGTCAGTGTTGGGATTTATTTCCTGGGCTATTATAGCGCCATGAAGCCGTCCCTTGTCACACGAGGGAGGGAATTAAGTGTAAGAAAGAGATTTTAATTCTATAATTTAATTTGTTGAATGAGGTGCCCAGGGAGGCAGCCGAGACATTTAGGAGAGTATTAGCAACTGAACATGCTCAAGGTTATTGATCCAAGGATAAGTTGTGTTGCCTTGTTGGGAAGGAAGGAATTTATTTCCCACCATGTGACTAAATCGGTGTATGAGTTAAAGGGTTTATTTTCCTTCCCACTGATTTATATCTATGGGAAGCTGAATGTTCTTTAAGCTTAGGCCGAGATGATGCACATGATGAGACCCCCCCACTGAATTCATGAATCTGTGGAGTGGGGAGGAAACCTGGTTTTAGTTGGATCAATGGATGGAATGTATGAATGGATCATGATTTTCTAGTAGACTTAAGGTATGAAGATCCTAATTACAGAAAGATCCATTATCCGGAAAACCTCAAGTCCCGAACATTCTGGATAACAGGTCACATACCTGTATTAACTTTATATAAGAAAGGCCTAAATTTGGAAAGCAATATAAACAGTTGGTAGCCTGTAGTGAAGGTGGAACCATTTAGGAAGTGGCTGGTTTATCAGTTATCCCTGGAGCCGACATTAATATAATGAGAAGACTCCGATGAATAACTGAATTCCTGCTATAAGGAGGCACTGGAGGCGGCACCCGATACATCAATCAGCTCTGCACACAAAGTGGCCTTACGCTCATTATAAATGTCCCTACTGAAACACTATGCGTGTGCTCCATGCGTCACAGACAAGTCACCTTCGTATGTTCACAAAAGTTCAATGGCAAATTGTCCGTCTTTTCTCTTTAAATATCTATAAGTTATTGAACTTCTATAGATGAACCTGTCATATTGACTTGCGCCTATGGAAAGGTCCTGAAGTGCCGGGACAGAGACACGAAACACGTTAGTCGAACTATTTGCGCTAAATCCTTCGACTTCGATATTCGAAGTATTTACATTTGGCAGTCGAATATCGAGGGTTAGTTAACCCTCGATATTCGACCCTATGTAAATCTGCCCCTTAGAGATTTGTATGAAACTGAATATAAAGAATTGTTGCCCTGATTTAGTTTCAGAAACACAACTATAGATTATATAGTATTCTATAAATCAGCAGCTGCGTCTCCATGGGGGCAGCCATTGTTGAAGTAGGCCAATAGGGCACACGCTGGCAGATAACAGATAAGCTCCATAGAATACAAAGGTGTTATCACTAGGGAAACAAACAGGAGCCAAAGGCCATTCTTGACTCTCTATAGAAGTCTGAAAATCTATAGGTCGTACTAAACAGGACATTTGATTCCAAGGAATAATGTAGCGGGAGGTGCCGGATGAGCTGAAGAATGGGAATTGTAAGAAAAATCATGGTCGGTATTTGCCTGTGGATTTTTGGTTATGAGTCGGATGTTTCCCTGTAGAAGGACGGAGACTTTAGGATGTCTATGTCAGGCTGCCATGAGATTAAAAATGAATTTGTTTTTATGTTTCAAAATGTATGAATGTGCAGAATGTGTGGAATGTGCAGAATGTGCAAAAAATGCAGAATGTGAGGAATGTAGGTCATGTGATGCAATAGATGGAATGTGCATTTGATGTGGTGAAATTGAGCAAATTCTATGGCGGCTTTACACATCCATAGAGGGCAGAAGTCAATAGGCAGCAGGAGATTGATCAGCCATGTTCATCCATAAGAAAGCTCCCCCAGTTCAAATTCACTGTAATAATGGGGCAACTAGCAGTGGTTATTCATCAGCACTTCCCCCCGCGCAAGTTCCATATCTTGGAATAAATACACTTATCTACACTTATGGTGACGCCTCCAAGGGGTTCCATGATACAGTTACCAGACTGTACCGTTTAACAGAAAGAAATGTCTAATTCAAGGCTGCACCAAAGTTAAAGGGATACTGTCATGGGAAATTTTTTTTTTTTCAAAACACATCAGTTAATAGTGCTGCTCCAGCAGAATTCTGCACTGACATCCATTTCTCAAAAGAGCAAACAGATTTTTTTATATTCAATTTTGAAATCTGACATGGGGCTAGACATATTGTCAATTTCCCAGCTGCCCCTGGTCATGCGACTTGTGCCTGCACTTTAGGAGAGAAATGCTTTCTGGCAGGCTGCTGTTTTTCCTTCTCAATGTAACTGAATGTGTCTCAGTGAGACCTGGATTTTACTATTGAGTGCTGTTCTTAGATCTACCAGGCAGCTGTTATCTTGTGTTAGGGAGCTGCTATCTGGTTACCTTCCCATTGTTCTTTTGTTTGGCTGCTGGGGGGGGGGGGGGAGGGAGGGGGTGATATCACTCCAACTTGCAGTACAGCAGTAAAGAGTGATTGAAGTTTATCAGAGCACGAGTCACATGACCAGGGGCAGCTGGGAAACTGACAATACGTCTAGCCCCATGTCAGATTTCAAAATTGAATATAAAAAAATCATTTTGCTCTTTTTAAAAATGGATTTCAGTGCAGAATTCTGCTGGAGCAGCACTATTAACTGATGTATTTTGGAAAAAACATGTTTTCCTATGACAGTATCCCTTTAATATAGGCCTTTGCTGACTATTTTTTTTTTTCACGCCGATTTAAAGGGGGGATCGGGTGACCTCATGCTACAAACACTGTCCATCTTTTGGGTGAATTGCTGCCCTATATATTCTTGAAACTGCACTGTACTGATTAACACTTGCTGATTGGTGCACAGCCCTGGTCTATTTCCTAAGCCTACAATATCCACTATAAAGGTCAGACTGTATTACACCTTCTTATACATTTACACCAAGACTTACCTGCCCGCACATGTGCCGCATCTAATGAATTAGTTGCAGTTAAGCGAGTGAATATTGATATATTTACCTTACACATAGAGTATGTTGATTGTTTTGCTGTGGGAATGGGCTGGGACAAATGAGATGTAGCCACCACACCGGGCGTGGGAGTGAAATATGACATAATGGATGTTTTTCTCTCTTATTCTCCCCTTACGTAACTGCGACCGTGTCAAAGAAAGATATTTTGGTAATGGAGAAAACTAGAATTTGGCAGTCTCGGAGGGCTCCTAATTAGCAGAGCACCATGGGAGTTTGAGCCGCCATCTGTTATTTCACAGATTTTTCCTTCTCGTTCTCTCGTATATAAATAAAATTTATGTGTATGTGGAAACATATTGATTGTTGCCAGCAGAATGTTTCCCTTTCTGGTAAACACGTCGGCCTCTACGTTCTTATTCATGAATAAAGTATATGTTTTATTTTTTGGCAGAAGAAAGAAGTGCCAAGATCTAGTTTGGGGGGCATATTTATCAAAGAGTGAGTATAGAGTTCACCCCTATTCAACAGGAGTGGAACTCTCCAGATCTCTATTCACAAGCTGAAAATTATGGCTATGTACAGGCCATTCTCTGCAAGTTTAATAAACAAAGTTTAAAAAAGTATTACTTTTACTATTCTTGGACTACTGCTCCAGACTTTCCTGCTGTCTCCAGCTTGCCCTATTGTCTCGATCTTACCCTATTGTCTCAGTCTTCTCCTACTGTCCCCATCTTACCCTACTGTCTCCATCTTGCCCTATTGTCTCGATCTTCTCCTTCTGTCTCCATCTTACCCTACTGTCTCCATCATACCCTACTGTCTCCGTCTTCTCCTACTGTCTCCATCTTACCCTACTGCATCTATCTTGTCCCACTGTCTCCATATTGTCCTATTGTCTTTATCTTGCCCTACTGTCTTCATCTTGCTCTAAAGCCTCCATCTTGCCCTACTGTCTGCATCTTGCTCTGATGAGTAGATCTTGGCCTACTGTCTTTATTTTAGTTTTGTCCAACTGTCTCCATTTACCCTTACTGACTCCATCTTGCTCTGCAGTCTCCATCTTGCTCTACTGCCTACTTTCTCAGTCTTCTCCTAGTGCCCTGATGCTACCATCTTATCCAACTGTATTTATCTTACTGTTTTCCTCTTGCTCTACTGCCTTTATCTTGAGATACTGTCTTGCTTTGCTGTTGGATCTTTTCCTACTGTCTCCACTTTGCTGATGTGTCCATCTTGGTCTACTGTCAACCTACAGTTGACATTTTGCCCTAGAGTATTGCTTTGCTATATTTCCCACAACCCAATTTTCTGGTCTGTGGGACCCCACAATATGTGTGTTTGTATAGGGTGGAGTTAAGTCACCCCCAAAGACAGATTTGCATCTCAGGTTCCTAAGAAGCTTTGCCCAGTAACCCATCTTTATGTTTTAATGTGATCTCCACCCAAAAACACAGTTTTGTATATTTTTAATTAATTTTGAAACCACTAATATATTTTTTGTGAAAACGGGTTGTGGGTGAATGTCCTCTTTAAATGTGTGTTGTGGCATAACTGAGAGATAAGAAAGAGCAAACTTTAATTCACTTGTTTATATTTTGGGGCTTTCAGAGTAGTTGCCGTGTGTGTGGATCAGTGGAACTGGATTCACTGTAGGATTAGTGCTAAGCATCAGCTCTAATGTACTGAGCGCTGTGATAGCAGAACATATATATTAAACCCACGGCAGATCGATACAATCCCGCAGCAATGTAGCAGCATACAAAGCAGCACAGGCCAATGGAGAACTGCAGCTCTACAAGGAAAGCCAAATAAAGCCTTGATGTTCATCTTGTTTCTAAAGGGACAGAGACAAGAGGAAAGTGTTGGAAGGGTTACTGTCTGCTCTCTCTCATTTCTCTACAGAAATAGGGATTGGTAACACTAGATAAGTACCTAATATATAGAGACAAGAGGAAAGTGTTGGAAGGGTTACTGTCTGCTCTCTCTCATTTCCCTACAGAAATAGGGATAGGTAACACTAGATAGGTACCTAATATATAGAGACAAGAGGAAAGTGTTGGAAGGGTTACTGTCTGCTCTCTCTCATTTCCCTACAGAAATAGGGATTGGTAGCACTAGATAGGTACCTAATATATAGAGACAAGAGGAAAGTGTTGGAAGGGTTACTGTCTGCTCTCTCTCATTTCTCTACAGAAATAGGGATTGGTAGCACTAGATAGGTACCTAATATATAGAGACAAGAGGAAAGTGTTGGAAGGGTTACTGTCTGCTCTCTCTCATTTCCCTACAGAAATAGGGATTGGTAACACTAGATAGGTACCTAATATATAGAGACAAGAGGAAAGTGTTGGAAGGGTTACTGTCTGCTCTCTCTCATTTCCCTACAGAAATAGGGATTGGTAGCACTAGATAGGTACCTAATATATAGAGACAAGAGGAAAGTGTTGGAAGGGTTACTCTCTGCTCTCTCTCATTTCCCTACAGAAATAGGGATTGGTAACACTAGATAGGTACCTAATATATAGAGACAAGAGGAAAGTGTTGGAAGGGTTACTGTCTGCTCTCTCTCATTTCCCTACAGAAATAGGGATTGGTAACACTAGATAGGTACCTAATATATAGAGACAAGAGGAAAGTGTTGGAAGGGTTACTGTCTGCTCTCTCTCATTTCTCTACAGAAATAGGGATTGGTAGCACTAGATAAGTACCTAATATATAGAGACAAGAGGAAAGTGTTGGAAGGGTTACTGTCTGCTCTCTCTCATTTCTCTACAGAAATAGGGATTGGTAGCACTAGATAGGTACCTACTAGTACATATTAGTACATATTGTTTCTGTGTGATGTTTGCACTGCTGATTGTATGTGAGCTTAGAGAACTTGAGATTGAAACTGACATCTTTGGCAGTGGGTGACTGGATCAATCTCCTGTCAGGTTTCTCCGTGAGCCCAGTTCTGTCTGGAAGACCTCCCTATTGATTGTCCTTCTCTGGTGCTGGAGGCTGAGAGCAATCGTGACCAGTTCTTATGAGGTTGGTTTGGGATATGGAGATCCCTTTGTTATACAAAGATCATTGCTGCCATGCTGAGAGCTCTATATGGAGCGGCATTGCTGCGGTGGCTTTATTGTTATATAATTATTATTGCATTCATGACACCGTTTCATAGTGACGCCTGGGGAAAACACTTGCATTTCCTTTATTGTTTCCATATAAAAGGCATTGGCTTCCAGCATTATCTGCCATTAAACAGACTGAACTAGGCGGCAGAATGTGAAATAAAACATCATATAGTATTACGGTGCAATATATACAGTATGTCCTGGCTGCTGCCGGGCTCGTTTATAAACACAGATCTGTGTGCAAAGGGACAACTTTCAAGCACTTGCATTCGTAAATGAGACCAATTAAACACATTTACTCAGCTATACTTACAGTGCACTTTGGTGGAAATGATCCTTTTACTTTGAGCAGCCAGTAAGTCCAGGGTTACATTTGCATATTGCACCAATAGGGGGCACCTATGAGTCTATTACTGCCTCTCTAGTTAATTCCTTGACTCTCTTACCTTGCTGACCCATTGTCCCACTTTATTGGACACTCATCTTCCTTCTTAGTACAGCTATGGGACCTGTTATTCAGAATGCTCTGGAACCGGGGTTTTCTGAATAAAGGATCTTTCTGTAATTTGGATCTTAATACCGTGATACCTTAAGTCTACAATCATGTAAACATTAAATATACTCAACAGGCTGGTTTTGCTTCCAATAAGGATTAATTATATCTTAGTTGGGATCAAGTACAAGCTACTGTTTTATTATTACACCGAAAAAGGAAATCATTTTTAAAAATTTGGATTATTTGTATGGGAGTCTATGGGAGACGGCATTTCGGTAATTTGGAGCTTCCTGGATATCATGTTTCCTTATAACAGATCCCATATCTATAATTCCTATTGGTTGGCTTTTCCTCTTCCCACTATTCTTTTCTCTTGGTCCTTTTGGACTCATTGTCCAGTACCATGCCCTTTTCTTTATCCAGCTCTACCCTACTCTAGTTTGTCCTCATGCAGAAAGTAGTAATGATCCTCACCTAAAGGCAAATGTGGTCTGTAGAACAGGGATCCCCAACCATTGTGAGCAACATGTTACCTATCAGCCCATTTGATGGTGCTCCCAAAGGCCTTAAAGCAGGTGCTTGTTTTTATTCTTGGCTAGAAGTCAAGTTTTTGAGGAATAACCAAGCAGCCAACCACAGCCTTCATTTAGTTACACCAAAGAACTTTTTCATGTTTGTCTGGTTCCCTCAATTCTTCTGACAGATCAATGAGACATCAATAAGAACAGGCTTGTCATTCCAGTTCAGTGTATTATGAGGGGCTTCTCAACAGGCTGCAACTCCCTTGTGCATTGCATACAATTCCAAATATGAAGTTTATTAGGCTGAAACATGTAGTGCTTGACATTCCTGCAATAATAAAGATTATCATGCCATAAGATGTGTTGTGCTCTCGGGGTACTCTTTTCTTCATATTTGCAGTTCTATGAGACTCATAGGTCAAAAAAAAAGGTGGAAAAAAAAAAGACTGGGCAAAGCATTGGCGGACACAAGGCTTTTATTATGGATGACCCATGAAGCCTGACACCAGTACACATTACTTGATCTTCTTGAAGGCCAGTAGATGGACAGAGGAGGACATTGACTTGAGTTAGAGCAAGCTTATATACAAAATAATACAATAAGATGTGTATGCAAATCAATGATACATCAGCCATAAAATACTTTACAAATAAAGACTAATATTCGACCCTAAAGTCTTTATAATTCATTACCATTGAGTTCATCTTGATACATTTGCCTTCAGCACCATTCATTTTCATATACGTACATTTCTGCTCGGCCAAAGAGAGAATTCCAGTTAAATTTGAGATGTAAATTGTGGTTAATTCCATAGTCGTATTTTAGGCTTATCTTCATTGGCTTAGTTTCTTTATCCTAAGAATGGTATATTGGCAACCAGTTGGGAAAGGGGCACAAAAATGTGCGAGAAGCTGACTTTATCCTCTAAAAATGTAAAAACAAAGGAAATGTTCCCGGCGAGTATGTTGTCTGCTGATGATGGTAATAAAGGCTGAAGGAAAATGGGCAGCAGAAAAACAGAAAATCGATAATTCTTAGTTCATTCTGGCTTCGCCTTCAAGTCTCTAAAATGCATTGTAAACAGGGAATGACTTTAAAATAGCTGCGGCTGAGTTGCATGGACTAACCCTGAAGAATAAATGTCAGGCATGGAATACATGTAAATCATTGCTATTCTACTGCTGTCAGTAATTCTGTCAATGGGCCAAGCTGCTAGTGAGTGTTACTGAGTTGGGAGAGATCTTACAGAGCCGAGGTTCCTACAAAACAAGTGCACATGGTTCTGCTGATTCTTTGGAGACCTTTCCTCAACTTCATGCCTTACTCATACAAAGGGGGTGCTGAAAGAGAATGATAGGTTCCCACAGGCTTGTATTTTAATATTTCAGTTTTTGGTCAAGGAAACTCTACCAAGAATATGGATCCAGGTTGCTGCCTTTCCTTAAAACCAGGGTTGGACTGTGTAATGGAAATGGAAGTCGCTACTCACATTCAAGATGGCGATGGCGTCCAAGATGGCGATGGCGTCCAAGATGGCGACGGCGTCCAAAATGGCGACTCCCTGCTTCTCCATGTGGATCCTGCTGGTCGCAGCGCTATGACGCCAACATCTTCCCACCTGCCGATTGGTCGCCGGCATCGGAATGGTCGCCGGCGTCAGAACGTGCGCCGGCATCTAAACGCCAGCATCAGAGTCATGACGCAATTGCGCTCAAACTTTGGCACCAAACCTGGCCTATATAAAGCCTTCTGGACATTGCAGACATTGCCCAAGTCTATGTTTAACTTTGTGTATTCCTGGGTGTGTTATTACTGATTCCTGTGTACCAACCTTGCCTGTTATTGCGGATTGACCCTTCTCTGCCTCGATTGAATTGTTGCCTGGACTTTTGACTACTCTCTTGCCTAACCCTTTTGATACCTTGAACTTTGGTCTAACTACCTGCCTCCTCCTTGGTCCGCACTCCAACTGTGCCTTCGGGCCCTTACAGACTGGATCCTGGAAAAAAACCTGGTGGGCCCTGGCTCAGACCTGCTCCCTGCCTTAAACCATTGCCACTGCCCCCACCTCCCTCTCTGGTTCTGGTCACAGCTGTGAAACAAAAAAGTTATGCACAGGGGTTCAGAGGGGACTTTGTGATGGGGCTGGGGGTTGTGGGGGTCCCTGAGGCAGCAGCCCTAGTCCAACGCTGTTTAGAACCATTTGTGAGAAACCAACACATACACATGCAAATGCAGCCTACCCTTCAAGCCACATTCTCTTTTCTGGGCACCATAGCAGCTTTAATGGCAGCTTGAGTGGAAATACAGGAGAATGGGGTTGCAGTAGACTTGCTGACCCTGGAAAACCCTGGTATCCTAGGATAATTTCAGTTTTGACCACCCTCTCAATTTCACTGGTCAAAGTAAGTCAAAGTGTATGAACTCTAATGTCTACATCCCAAAGTTCTTGCTGTACTTGTAACTAAAGGAAACAGACATTTCTCAAAGCTCCACATGGTGGTTGAGGAAAGGCCACACTGTATCCACCTTTAAAGTCATTACAAGATCTGAGACAACCCCCTGGAGCCAATTTTAGCCTTGCAGCTAGAGATTAATGTGAGAATTGTGAAGACCCTTACAGGTTATGAGGAAAAGAGGCCGTTTAGATGGTTTAGATTTAATGGAAATGGGAACATGTAGCGGCTTTTTCTGTGTGTTTTAATAACTGAAAGCATAGGAGGTAACAACTTGACATTTTTAAGTACTAATGATAAAGGTTTGTCTCCAGCTTCGCTTAAAAGCCACTTCTGCTCTTGTGAGATAAAGCATAAAGCTTTGATTTGCATGCTGTCTGCATCTTTAACCTCCGCGGCACATCTTCCAACAAAATACTTGCTAAATAGTAAATTATTAACTAGAAATAAAAAGAAGTTCCTCTCGGTGATTTACATTCCGCAGTTAAATGTTTATTTGCAAAGAAAAAAAATGTCCCTTTTGTTTAGTATTTTGCCTTGATGGTGACGAGAGATTCTGGCACGGCGATGGGTAGCGATGAGCAAAGATTCACCTTTGGAATAAAATACAGGAATGGAAGGATGGAGCAGCTCTAGTCCCATTGAGTGGTACCATACTAGGACACGCTTAGGTTTGTGTATGGGTCATTAGCACCATGTGTTGTGGGTAAATAGGTATCACCTGTAAATAGGTCATCTGAGAAAGGAGATGAAGAACCTATCTAGTGGAACATATTGGGAGAACTAGAATTTAACGTAGTTCCACTATGGGTCAGTGTTGGGGTAGCCCCTGCAGGACAGGGGACTGGGGAACCTCCGGGTGTATATATAGGTAGAGACGTTTGTTTTCCTTTATCCCTGTACTGGAACAGGATAAATGTGTGCAGGCCACCTATACCAACCTCAACAAGAAACTGAACCCATCCTACATGTCCTTGTTCACAGGGTCAGACTGGCCATCTGGGATCTACTGTGACTGAGATCAAAGGGCCCTCTGGTCATATAGCGTCCAAGCTAGGCCCCCTACCCGCTGACCTCCTCCTCCTTTACAACTATTAGATCCGGAGCAGGGGAGAAGCCATGTTCTGGGCAGGGTCACCAGGACCTACTGGGGTTTTTTCCCCCATGTCCCAGCCACCCAGTCTGACACCGCTTGTCCTTACTGACCACCATAAAGCCACCTGCTCCCAGGACTTGTACCAAGCGACATGCCACCTCTAATATGATGCCACCCGAGGCCTTTGTGCCTTCCAATCTGGGCCAACTGATGAGACACAGTTTACTGATTCTTTGGACCATATGCAGCTTGTGAATCTTGTATTTAGAATTCAAGACTGTAGCGTGTATAATATCTATAAAAAGAAATGAAGAAATTAAATAAAACTATAACAGTATTGAGGCAGCTGCATTTCTAGACTATGTCCCCACGCCAAGCCTTGCCGACTTTACAGCCAGTCTTCCAATTGCAGGAGGGTAAGTAGCCTTTATTTACATGACAGCGGGTGAACTTAAGGAGAAAATAGCCAATAAAAAGGAGAACATGTGCTAATGTTGTATGTTCAACTGGCTTCAACAGAGATCAGGGTCTGCTGATCCATAGCTGCCAAAAAGCCTGAATATTAGCCAATTCAGCTGCATTAATACAGAAAAACATGACATAAAGGGATTTCCTTGGAAATTGCAGCCTAAAAATCCCTCAGACAAGAGTAATAATTGCACAGATATATCCAATTAAAGTCATACTGAGAAAATAAAGCATTGTTACATTGTTACTTTAGTTTCTTTCTCCAGTCCCTGCTCTTATGTGAGTTGGTTCAGTCTCTAGGTCATGTGACCGCTGCGGGTCATGTGACTTTACTCTCTAATAAGGAAGGAGTGGATCAAGATGGCAGTCTCCATGACTCATTCCAGCAGTTCCCATGGATGGAGAAGGATCACCCTCCTTTCCAGTTCAGATGGGAGGCAGCAAGCAGTGATTTATTTCTAAAGCTAAGCAGATTTTTTTCCCCAATTTCCCTGCAGGTGCCAGTGTCACTTTAAGAATCAACAACATCAACAAAAAAAAGAAGCAGGAGAAAATCAGCAATCAGAAAACAGGATTTAATTTGCAGATAGGAGTAAATACTCATTTGTAGATGAGCAGGTGACGATGCAGAGGGACATAGGATTCTTGCTTATACATGGGATTGGATGGGGAAATAGGAAGGCCGTCCCTTATTTGCACATTGGGCACTACAGATGATTTGTACAAGGGTGAATTGAAGGCAATAAGGATTATTTATTGGATGTTGGTCACTAGTGATTGGCGAATTTCTCTTGCTTCGCTGGAAAATTTGCGAATTTCCCACGAAATTTGCGAACCGGTGAAAAATTCATGACACTCTAAAATTGATGCCTACGTCAATTTTTTTTAAAAGTCACTGTGTGTCCAAATAGTGTTGACGCGCGGTTTTGATGCAAACGACTTTTCCGACATGCGTCCAAAATTTTTTTGATACCGGCAAATTTACAACAGCCAATTTTTCTTTACAGGAGTTTCGTGAATTTATTCACAAGCAACGAAACACAGAAATTTGCCGTGAATTCACACCTGCCAAATTTATTTGCCCATCACTATTGGTCACACAATGACACCGCCAGACAGGAGGCATCAAGCTTCACTAATGAAGGTACAGTTGGCACAGAGGTTACATTGGGGGTAGACAAGTACAAATGCCGAGTATATGGTGCTGTGGGCACCAATTCTGTATAGCAGTAGCACATAGCTTGTGACTTTATAAATGTGCATGTATGTCCTGCTGCTGCCTGGGATACCTATGATGGCCTAATACTGTGTTATCTGTAGACAAGTGAATATGGAAGGGCTTATTTACAAACACAACCACTGGTCCTGTCTACTGTGCCCACCCAGCAATGCCACTGTATCAACCTCCCTTAGAGTTGGACTTATTGTACCATTAATGTTTCACCTTCACTTGGCTTTGACCCTGACTCTCCATTTTGGTCTCTTCTCCTCCCTGATCTCCAAGTAGATCTTCCCCATATAGACCCTACCCTTCCTTTTTCTGTATTCAAGGCCTTAAATTGAAAGAGAACATAAGTTAGTGATTAGCATATTTAGTGTAAGTTCTCCTGCCTTTAAAGTGACTTTTGCTGCTATGGAAAAACCTGCCGCCACTCACCGGTGGAATGTCCAGTCCATCAATCTCCGGGAATGTCCTTTTAACATCTTCACGCTCTTTTAAATGAAATCCTATTGAGAGTCTTCCCTCTCTTCACCTTGAATACATTTACATTTTGTAATTATATCCCCTCGCCAACACCTATTCCATGGGCTGAATCAATCCCATTAAGACAGTCACTCTTCATAATCCAAATCCTTCATCCTGATTTCACCTCCCTTTGAATCCCTTTATGGTGGAATTTTTTACAATTGATGCCCATAACTTTGTTCCATGTTCAAGGTTAGGTCTTCCAAGTACTCATAGAGCAAACTAATTCTTATCACAAGAATAGAGTTTGATTGTATGTTATTATACAGATTCTGTTAGGTATATTGCTATATATTGTAATACATCACATGAAGATTTTATCCCCCCCCCTTTCCCAAGTGTTGAATGATGGTCTCCAGGCACCACGTGACATTGGGAAAAAGAGGGTGAATCTAAGATCATTCATCCCACCATTGACTTTAAGGTGAATTACGCAGCTTGACTTCCCTTGGCATAAAGAGTTCCTCGTCCTACAGAAGGGGAGATCTCCATCCCATTAATCTCCCTCGGTGACCCCATGTCATGCGTGTAATTTGTAAGATTTAATTCCACTGAGAGCTTTTTCCATTCACCTTGAATATATTTGCATTATTGGCCTCTACCACCACTTATCTTCCCGTGTGGACCTTCAGTCAATGTTATTCTCGCCAGCACATTTTCATGCAAACCTTCAAGAAGGACAACTCATATTTCTGTCTGGGACACGGCTATAGGCCTTAACAGGGAACCTTCATCCAATCCAATATCCGGACCTCAAATCAAGGTGTAAAAAGGGATTTACACTAATTGTCTAAATTATCTTCCAAATTTCATGAACCAAGTGTATTGACTTTCTTCTGGTCTTGAGATTAAAGACCTGGTCTGACTCCACCATCCCCTGATTACAGGTAGGTGTGGATACTTTAACTAGTAATTGGTGCAACCAGATGGGTAAGTAAGAGATGCATTTTGCAGGTAAGGATTGATTAGGTTACTCTTTTGCAAGTGAAATTCCATAGAATATCCCTTGATGGGTTCCTCCTGCCCAACAGCTCAATTCATTCACATCCACCTCCAACAAAAGGAGAGAGAACTTTTGTTATTGTATTAAGTGAATGAGAATCTTCCCTTGAAATATATGTATTAGTGATGAAGCGGCGCGGCAGCTCGGGGTCCCCAGGTGAAGGGAATGTTCCGTCTCTATTTTACTTTCCTCCTGAAATGGATTCAGCAGCACAAGGCCAAGGCGCAGAGTCAAAATCAGCATTTAAATGGAAATATTTGCGGTGCTGTTACAGTCGGAGAGCTCAGAGGGCATAGTAACGAGGCACCGTGCCACCCGGGGGTTACACTCATCTGCATTCAGCCACGTACAGGAGCCTCTTGTGTCTCTGCCGCTTCCATCAGCCTCTTCTATGGATCCGACGAGTCACAGGAGAGCTTATGTATGCGGCTGCCCATTCGACTCTCTTCACACTTCTTTTAGGCAGTCGCAACAGAGCTTGATACCTGTTCATTATTTTTCTAGATGTCATTTCAGGTGATCGCAGACCAAGAGGGAGAATACGCTATAAAAGAGCAGAGATTAAGGGGCATATTTATCAAGGGTCGAATTTCGAATTGAACTGCCCCTAAGGGTGATATCTCTACTTGGGGGGGGGGTACATTCAGACATAGGAAATAAATAAAAAAAGATTAATTATATAACGTCATTTAACTTATAACTTGTAACTTATTAACTTAACTTAGAACTTATTTTTCTGTCATTCCCCCCAGGTTCAGTATTTATATGGTTTAATGAGCTAGAAATGCTACAGCTTCTGTGTTTGACGTCTGATTCAGCTCAAGACCCCACAGATCTCTAACAGCGGAAATCTGTGAATTTGCCCCAGTAGCTCCCCATCTTCTTTTCTGCTGATTCACTGCACATGCTCTTTGCTGCTGTCACTTACTGAGCTTAGGGAGCCACTCACAATATACAGTACACATAGAATAGAAATGTCACAATATAAGGCTGATTAGTAATTAATACAGATTAATATTATATGGCATCATAGAAATCAGTGCAGTCTGCATTAGGATTTACTAATCAGGCCTGTAGCATAAGCGTCTCTGACAAATGTGACTCATTTGTGCTTGATAATAACTCACAACCCCTAAGCTTATGGGGTTTTCACACTGTAAATGGTTCTAGCAGGAACAGTCACCTAAATTTGTTCATAGTCTATACAGAGAGATCCCATAAAACTATGGCAGCATAGGTATTCCCTGTACTAAGCACAATTCAGCAGGAACAGTCCCTAAGTTTGCTCATAGTCTGTACAGAGAGATCCCATAAAACTATGGCAGTATAGGTATTCCTCTGTACTAAGCACAATTCAGCAGGAACAGTCCCTAAGTTTGCTCATAGTCTGTACAGAGAGATCCCATAAAACTATGGCAGCATAGGTATTCCCTGTACTAAGCACAATTCAGCAGGAACAGTCCCCTAAGTTTGCTCATAGTCTGTACAGTGAGATCCCGTAAAACTATGGCAGCATAGGTATTCCCTGTACTAAGCACAATTCAGCAGGAACAGTCCCTAAGTTTGCTCATAGTCTGTACAGAGAGATCCCGTAAAACTATGACAGCATAGGTATTCCCTGTACTAAGCACAATTCAGCAAGAACAGTCCCCTAAGTTTGCTCATAGTCTGTACAGTGAGATCCCGTAAAACTATGGCAGCATAGGTATTCCCTGTACTAAGCACAATTCAGCAGGAACAGTCCCTAAGTTTGCTCATAGTCTGTACAGAGAGATCCCGTAAAACTATGACAGCATAGGTATTCCCTGTACTAAGCACAATTCAGCAAGAACAGTCCCCTAAGTTTGCTCATAGTCTGTACAGAGAGATCCCATAAAACTATGGCAGCATAGGTATTCCCTGTACTAAGCACAATTCAGCAGGAACAGTCCCTAAGTTTGCTCATAGTCTGTACAGAGAGATCCCATAAAACTATGACAGCATAGGTATTCCCTGTACTAAGCACAATTCAGCAGGAACAGTCCCTAAGTTTGCTCATAGTCTGTACAGAGAGATCCCATAAAACTATGGCAGCATAGGTATTCCCTGTACTAAGCACAATTCAGCAAGAACAGTCCTCTAAGTTTGCTCATAGTCTGTACAGAGAGATCCCATAAAACTATGGCAACATAGGTATTCTCTGTACTAAGCACAATTCAGCAGGAACAGTCCCCTAAGTTTGCTCATAGTCTGTACAGAGAGATCCCATAAAACTATGACAGCATAGGTATTCCCTGTACTAAGCACAATTCAGCAAGAACAGTCCCCTAAGTTTGCTCATAGTCTGTACAGAGAGATCCCATAAAACTATGGCAGCATAGGTATTCCCTGTACTAAGCACAATTCAGCAGGAACAGTCCCCTAAGTTTGCTCATAGTCTGTACAGAGAGATCCCATAAAACTATGGCAGCATAGGTATTCCCTGTACTAAGCACAATTCAGCAGGAACAGTCCCCTAAGTTTGCTCATAGTCTGTACAGTGAGATCCCGTAAAACTATGGCAGCATAGGTATTCCCTATCCCGAAAATGTTGTTGTACGGGCCCCGTGATTTCTAACGATGGTCCTGGTGGGAGATATCGGGCTGATCGGATCAAGATTTAGGCAATATAGGCGATTGGATCACCATATGTGGCCATGATCTGACTTGATTTTTTAACCTGTCACCCAGATATCGATCGGGAAAGCCCATCGGAGGGCCCCACACACGGGCCTCTAATTCTACATAAACACTTGATTTACATTATAGTAACAAACAACTGGGATGTGTAGTTATACCATGCAAATACAACTGACATTTTAATTGATGTAATATTTGGGTGAAGTTAAAGGGAAAATAAAGCTTAACATAAAGGTTATGTTTTGTGCTTCTGTACCAGCCCAAGGCAACCACAGCCCTTTAGCAGTAAAGATCTGTGTCGCCAAAGATGCCCCAGTAGCTCCCCATCTTTTTTTCTGCTGATTCACTGATTCACATGCTCTGTGCTGCTGTCACTTACTGAGCTTAGGGAGCCACTCACAATATACAGTACACATAGAATAGAACAGTATAGATACAATATAACACAATATTCAGTATAGATACAATTTAACATTCACTGCACAAGGCTGATTAGTAACAGTTGTATAATAATATTGTATTGTGTGGTTTCTATACATCCGGACACCCCCAGTACATGAAAAACACATTTGTGTGGGTGTTGGGAATGTATCACAGAGATACACGGCAGAGTCCAAACAAAATGAATAATAAAAAACTCTAGACTGATCTTTTTTTTATAAAGAAGCAGCTTTCCATTCCATAACACACACAGACACACACGTACGTACACAGACACATGCAAACACGCATACAGACACACAGACACGCCCCTAATTTTCATATGCAAACTAGGATTTGGATTCAGTTCTGCTGGGCAGAAGGATTTGGCCAAATCCTGATGAAGAAAGACGAATCCTGGCTGAATCCCAAACCGAATCCTGGATTCAGCACACCCCTACTGCAAACATTATTTAATGTTTTTTCTCTGTACAGACTATGAGCAAACATAGGGGATGTTCCTGCTGAATTGTGCTTAGTACAGGGGAATACCTATGCTGTCATAGTTTTATGGGATCTCTCTGTAAAGACTATGAGCAAACTTAGGGACTGTTCCTGCTGAATTGTGCTTAGTACAGGGGAATACCTATGCTGCCATAGTTTTATGGGATCTCTCTGTACAGACTATGAGCAAACTTAGGGACTGTTCCTGCTGAATTGTGCTTAGTACAGGGAATACCTATGCTGCCATAGTTTTATGGGATCTCTCTGTACAGACTATGAGCAAACTTAGGGACTGTTCCTGCTGAATTGTGCTTAGTACAGGAAATACCTATGCTGCCATAGTTTTATGGGATCTCTCTGTACAGACTATGAGTAAACTTAGGGACTGTTCCTGCTGAATTGTGCTTAGTACAGGGAATACCTATGCTGCCATAGTTTTATGGGATCTCTCTATACAGACTATGTGCAATTTTAGGGACTGTTCCTGCTGAATTGTGCTTAGTACAGGGAATACCTATGCTGCCATAGTTTTATGGGATCTCTCTGTACAGACTATGAGCAAACTTAGGGACTGTTCCTGCTGAATTGTGCTTAGTACAGGGGAATACATCACTGGCACAAGGACTGGATATTACTGGGCAATAAACAAGCTGATTGAAATCTTTGTAACTGCATTGAAATTTTGGGAAAGAATGTTGCATTATGATAAATGGTCCGTTTTAATTGCACTTAGTTAGAAACGGGTCCATGTCTATGAATTTGCAGCACTCAGGCACCTCTATGTCACTGAGCAGTGAGGAATCTCTCCTCCATCCCGGCACATTATCTTTTTTTTCTTAGAGGGGGTGGAACAGCGGTGACAACGTGCGGCAATTTGTACAGTGAATTCTCAAAGTTCACAGAGCAGCCAGTATTGATCTGCATGAAATTAAAGCCTTTATCCACCACTGAATTAAATAGTGAATTAAATAGTGAATTAAATGGTGAATTAAATAGTGAATTAAATGGTTAATTAAATAGTGAATTAAATAGTGAATTAAATAGGGAATAAAATAGTGAATTAAATGGTGAAATAAATGGTGAATTAAATAGTGAATTCAATAGTGAATTCAATAGTGAATTCAATAGTGAATTAAATAGGGAATAAAATAGTGAATTAAATGGTGAAATAAATGGTGAATGAAATGGCAAATTAAAAAGTGAATTAAATAGTGAATTAAATAGTGAATTCAATAGTGAATTCAATAGTGAATTCAATAGGGAATTAAATAGGGAATAAAATAGTGAATTAAACGGTGAAATAAATGGTGAATTAAATGGTGATAAATGGTGAATTAAATAGTGAATTAATTAGTGAATGAAATGGTGAATGAAATAGTCAATTAAATAGTCAATTAAATATTGAATTCAATAGTGAATTCAATAGTGAATTCAATAGGGAATTAAATAGGGAATTAATTAGTGAATGAAATGGTTAATGGAATGGTGAATGAAATAGTGAATTAAATAGTGTATTAAATAGTGAATTAAACGGTGAATTAAACGGTGAATTAAATAGTGAATTAAATAGTGAATTAAACGGTGAATTAAATAGTGAATTAAATAGTGAATTAAATGGTTAATTAAATAGTGAATTAAATGGTTAATTAAATGGTGAATTAAATAGTGAATTAAATGGTTAATTAAATGGTGAATTAAATAGTGAATGAAGCAGTGAATTAAATAGTGAATTAAATAGTGAATTAAATGGATCAAGAGTTTACTGCAGGGGCCAAGAAGCCGGATCAGACCAAACCTAGAGCTCATTTACTTCCCGCACCACAGATTACAATGTGCATTTATGGGCACAATTTTTACCCATAATTCCGGTATCATTGGGGTCCCTAAGGAGAGTTTCCCCTTGTGGCAATTAAGACAGTTATAGTTGCACTTTGATCTGAAACTGATGCAGTTCTGCTTAAAAAAATCTAGTGCATGTGAGTCATGTGGGTGACTGATTTATTTTTTGCAGTTAGAGATTGATGCAGATTGGGAGACAGAGGTTATTACCTGGTTCAGAGGTGGTGGGTGTGGCCTTAATGTACAACCTGCAGAGGAAGCGACGCTGGGCACATTTATATGTGAGCGGGAGGAGCGCATGTTGACACAAGTACCTCTAAAGGGGTGGTTTACCTTTAAGTTAACTTTCAGTATGTTATAGACTGACCAAGCAACTTTTCAGTTGGTCTTCTTTTTTCATTTTTTTTATAGTTTTTTCTTCTTTTGACTCTTTCCAGCTTTCAAAGGGGATTTTTGTGGCAGTGGGCACATTTAGTAAATGACCCTGAGCAGCCAATCACGCTGTGTCCCAAAACTTCTCTTGACTTCTGCTATAGTTTTGCCTCTAACAACAGAACTGCACTGAGGGGCAGCCTGGAAGCAGAAAACATTAACCTAAATATTGTAGCAAATGTTGAACAACATACCCTGTGAGTGCGTGGAAGTCGGAATAGCTTTGAGCAGTCTTTGAGGATTAGAACAATAAATGCAAAGTGCTGGAAATAAAAACATGGATGTGCACAGGCAATACTAACAGATGGCGGAGTCATTAAAGCATCTGCCTGTACTAAGGTTGGACAATTCCACGCCTTTAGGGCTCCAAACAGGCCAAATTGTGCAGGAACCACATACCTATGCAGATTTCTGTACTCTGGCCAATTACATGTAAATTAGACATTGGTATTTTGGAGCAATAAATTCATCTCGGGACACCGATGTTCACGCTATGCCACCGACAATTCCAACCAGTCCACAAATCGCTGCTCTCAAGCAAAGCCCAAACATTCCCCATAAAAATGAATATACGTGTAAAGAACTCCACTTTAATGGACGCCGGAATTTTTCCCTCTTCAGATGTCTAATTAACTCACGTTCACAAAATAAGAGCGACTTTAATTTGTGTTGTGATTTTTTTTTTTTACCAGCGTAAAAGAGGAATGAAATCTGTTTGGAACAGATGGGAAGGAGCCTGCTGTACAGTAAGGGAAGCATTTTGGTTTCGGTAAGAAATAAACTCGGATGGTAAAATCATGGAAAATGCAACTTTTATCTCCAAATTGTTTGTTGTTCACATTATTTGTTCTTATAAAAGTTTCCTGTGTTTTTGGTTGGTGGCTAAATGAACCAAGACAAAGGGCAATGGTGTGAAGTAGTGTCCTTCCAGCCTGTGTATTATGGAATAGAATATACTTGTAGGACCTTCAATAGATTCATTAGCCTTGATCGTTGGCATTCAGCCCTTGATGGTGTTTAGTTGTTTGGGCAATGGCTGTATTAGTCACACTGTATATTTCATTACAGTATTCAAATGTCAGGGTAGATAGCCATCAATAGTTAAGCACTTCCATAAGCATGATAACGACTACGACTGGTGAGGTACCGATCTTCACCAATATCCCAATGCTCTCTGCTGTGATACCAACAAGGAACCTGCAAAAAAAATAAACCAAAATGTAGTCAGGATCAGGCAAAGGGTCAGGGCAGGCATCAAGTCTTGAACTTGAGCAAGAAATGAGTAAATAATAGGCAAGTTGGACATGGAGGCACCAAAAGAAACTGCCCAGTTAAAAGTAAAAGAAGATCTAAGTATTGGGTGGCCCTAGACAACGAGGAGCTGCCACAACACAGGGAATCTGGCATGGGGTAAGTACATAGTCTAGAGAGGAGAGTTGGTCATATGTAAGAAGATGCACCAAAAGGACAAGGAAACCACCCAGAAATTTTGTACAAAGCCAAATGCAAAGAAAGTTCTACAGTAAGTATTAGGTGGCCCTAGACAACGTAGAGCAGACACAACTCAGGGAATCTGACATGGGGTAAGGATGTGGCCTGGAGAGGAGAGTGTCTGGAGATCAGGTTGGTGATAGGTAAGAAGATGCACCAAAAGAACAAAGCAACCACCCATAAATTATGCACATAGTCAAATGCAAAGGAAGATCTAAGTATTGGGTGGCCCTAGACAATGAGGAGCAGACACAACTCAGGGAGTCCGGCATGGGGTAAGAACATGGCCTGGAGAGTGTCTGGAGACCAGATTTGTGATAGGTAAGAAGATGTGCTGGTTCCTCAGCTTGCATAGTAGTACCTACCAGGCCATACAAGAGACCTCAATAGTGCTTTGGTGCCCAAAAGATCTACCAGTGCATCTTAAGCTGTTGAACAGTAGATCCGTACCACTGAGCATTGCCCACAAACAATTAGACCAACCTTCCATTATCATTCTTGATTGACAAGTGGATACAATGCAGTCATATTATGGCACCGGTAAAGTATTCTAAGATGAAGGTGCTATAATGGAACCTGAGGGACTTCATTTGAAGCCAATAGACTCCTTAATGATAATGAATGGGAATCATTGTGGTATCACTGAATGTTGCATGGTAGAGTAACAATTCTTTTATCATATGGAGGTTGCACATGACGCAGTGAAGTGGAGACTGAAACCTGTTTTTATCATTATTGTCTCAATATACTTTTTCATTTGTTGAACTAAATATCACTGATCATTGATGCCAGGAAGGCTTTTATTTTTACACTTGATCCCGCCATCTTTATTTCTTCATCACAGTTGTGTGAGAAGTTAATCAAATTCTCCTACATGAACCCCTTGCTTAATACAACTCTTCTTATCTCTAAGCCTGAGATACCGATAGCAAGTATAAGCCCTGGTTGTTTGACTCATATTGAACACAGGTGTGTGCTGCTCCTTTAACTCATCTGAGAGTTGGGGTTCAACCTCCAATCACAATATCAGACCTCAATATCTAACAGCATTATACCTTCATTTCTTTCCGGATAAGAACATATCCCACTCCCAGTACAAGAAATACAGGGGATTTCTCATTTATAGAAATCAAACACTACTGTTGCTTGCCAAATGCCATTAGGATTACGATGTCACTGCGTTTCCAGAGCCTCTTTAAATTTCCCGTGAAGCATAACCGTAAAGTCACTTCATGGCATCGTGCACAGATATGGCCATAATGTGATTTATTTGGGATGCCCTCTGCAAAAGCACATTGTGCCAAAATAAAAAGACATAAAATAAAAAAAATCCTTGCGACGTGTCACTGTAAGTCAAGTTGTGAAATCCAAACCTATTCGGCCTCGGAATTTTATGGCTGCACAACACAGTGCTCAGCAATGAGAAATAGAAGTGACAGTGTACAAATGTACAGAACTGGATTTCTAAAATGGGGTGGAAGAGCTTGACGTCCAGTTGAACCCCTATGGAATGAAGAGGAATGCTATAAACCAGACCTGATCACCAACATTAATGCCCGACAACTCTAATGTTCTTGTGGCTGAATGGAAGCAACTTCCAACATCTAGTGGGAACCTTCTCAGAAGAATAGGGGCAGTTATAGCAGCAAAGGAAGTGGGACATTCAAATTAATCCTCTTTACTCTGGGAATGTTGGGTGTTGGACAAGCAGTTGTACCAGTACATAGTATAGTATAATTTTTAAAATTTGGCCTATTCCTGTTGTTGTTTTAAATAAAAGGTCTAACAGGTAGAGAGTCAACATTGCAAGGTCCCAGGATGCTTTATTAAAAAAAAGTAGCCTATTCTGAAAATAAGAATGTGTGTACCTATCAGAAAGCTTTTTAATGTGACATTGTTAAAACAGAATGGTGTCCCTTCAATATTTCCCGTCACACCAAAGTGCTCACTAAAAATGTTTTAAACATGAGGTTATAAGAAACAGCCTTGAAGGCTCATTCATTTGGCAAAATGTAGCTGAATGATCCTTTGTCAAAATCCATTTGAATTACTCATTGTTCTCCCACTGTGACCAGCAACGTTTATTCTATCCACTGGGCTTGGACAACAATAAGCCTCCCCAATGTGAACCCACACGTGAACACTGACCAGAACTACAGCTGAGACAGGGAGAACTGGACCCAGAATATGGCCTCATACAATGGATCTCTCCTTTATAGAATGATGTTCACTTCCTGAGTCGGTCATAGACTGCTTATCTCATTTACAATTTCCTAATTTATTATTGAAATGTATGTTTGTTTCAATGTCTTCCAACCACTGGGTTTCCCACCAAGCAAAACCTGGCTAAACTCATCCTATTTTAATGCATTTTGTGTTCCTGGTTCTGGTTAATTGTTAATACATGAACTTATCAAGTACATTGAGATAAGTGTAACCTCAAACCTGGCTTTTTAGATACTGAGGGTTTCAAGTACTTGTCTCTGGCACTTAGAGCTTCCATGAAGGAATGGAGAATGACCTTGAAAGAAGGATTTGGTTATATATATTCAGTAGATAAGGTTTATTCATTTATAACATTGATTTTTATTCCTGTGATTTGGGGTTCTTCTCCTATAAGTGGCCTGTTTTTTTTTTTTTTATTCCATCTCTGATAAGCCAAGCGTGAAGAACTGAAATGCAACATCCTCGGAATTCTCAAATACCATCCACCCATAAATAAAAGTCTTGATCAATTCAAGCCTGCGCAGTGACGTACTCTTCCCTCTGCTTGTTGGAAAGAGGTCACATCATTTATTGATATATAACCGACTACATAAAGAAGACATAATACAGGTATTGCGAGTAGGAGAAGTCAGATCTAGTGACACTGTGTGAAGGAGGAAAGCAAGCTAAAAGCAATGTGCAATGAGGCTGATGGAGTTATTAAGGTCAGTGCTTACTGTCATTCATTACATCATGAAGAGCTTAATGGGAGTCTATGGGAAGGTGAATGTTCCATGGAGATATATGCAAAAGGAAGGGAGTACAATGTGAAAGGACAACAGGTAGAAGATCAATGTGAAAGGGGACAAGTAGCTGGGAAACACAATCTGCATGAGTGTAGTGTGTATATACACACATTTATGGTCGAAGAGAACCACTGATGTACCAAAATGCCCAGAACTCTATGTATGCATAAAATGCAGTAAAATTATCCCTTACTCTTGCCTTCTTCTATCTTAGTCTCACTACCTTCCTCCTCCTCTTGCAATCCTCTTCTTCTCTCTCCAAGGCCTCACACATCCCCTTCGTTGCTCTTTTAAATTTGTCCTATACTTTTCCATCCCATTTAACTTTTCTGTTCTCTTACCCTCTTTCTCAATTGTTCTGTGCCCCCTCTTCCAAGCTCTCTTTTAAATTCTCCCTCTACTCTTCCATCCCTTTTATCTTTTCTGTTCTCTCCCTTAAATTTTCTTCCCCCTGTTTAGCTCCTGCTAAAATTCTTCCTCTGCGCTTCCATCCCTTTTATAATCTCTGTTTTCTCAATGCTTTCCTCAATTTTTTTCTTTTCCCCTCCTCCAAGCTCTCTTTTAAATTCTTTCTCTACTCTTCCATCCCTTTAATCTTTTCTGTTCTATTGCACTATTCCTCAAATTTTTATTCCCCATATTCCCTAGTCCTAGCTCTCTTTTGAGTTCTTCCTGTACTCTTCCATCCCTATAATCTCTACTATTCTCTTGCATGCTTCCTCAGTCTTACTTCTTTGCCCTCTTGCTATATTTCTTTTCAGTTCTTCCTTTACTCTATAATTCCTTTGCCATCCTACATGTATCTGCTCTTCATCTGTTCTGTCCACTGTTCTTCCCATCTCTCCCAGCTCTTTATTCTTCTCTCTTTTATTCTTTCCATTGCAATTCTTTTTCCTCTGGCTCTTCTCCACCATAAACACATCATTCCAATAGTATGCCTTTTTGGATTAACAGTCAACTTGTTGGACACACAGTGTATTTGATGTTCCACATTTGAACCCATTATGTAGTAGCAATCCCTTCTACCTGGGTAAGGTACCGCAGAAGTTAGCATGTTCTAATCTAAGCAAATCAAGAGGTACAAAACTTAAGGAGCCAGGCACTCAGTCCCCAAAATATTAAAGAGAGTCAGTTTTCTACCCAGACTGGCAGAACGATGGTATCAGTATATCAGTTTTCAAGATGGTCTTAGTGACTTTTGGTTTTCGTTACATAGCCTGTTATGACTTTTCAGTATCGGCCTATTTACTCTCTATCCTTTGGCCAATTTAATACTGTGTATTGACAGCCTTCTATGTACCCAACAATACACAGTGGTGTATTCTATTTCTTAGGATCACTAAGGTTATGATTTAATAGTTATTTATTTATCATTTCTTTCATGGTGGTTATACCAACTGGACATTAAGGTCCCAGCAGTCAGTGTTAGCCGCTTATGATGTTATTTATCTGCTCTAACCATACTGATTTCCTCAGAGATCTAGGACTGGTTCATTAATAAATGACATCAACATTACCACTAAGTTATATTATACTGGCTCCCAGTTAAGTACTAAAATATACTACAGATTTGACAAGGGGTACACTTATAGGGCCCTTGTTAGACACGAACAGCAACTGGGAAGCACCCATAGTGATAGTGATAGAGAGCGTTGGCTACGAACTTAACATTAGGGTGTAGTGGAGCATCATCAATACTTCCAGACATACAACTCCCACTATGCTCACTGTATATGTGTAACTATACGGAGGTAATTGTGTTATTTACCCTCCATTACTAAAAGCTTAATAATTGTCTACCCCTTTGTAAGAAAGATCCTTTTCCCCTCACCTCCTTGAACCCCCATATATTTCTACTTCTCTAGAATCCCCCCCCTCGTCCCTTCACTCTGCCCCTTCACCCTTTTTCGTGTCCTTTCTCTCCTCCCCCCTTCTTCTCTCCCCTCTTATTTCCCCTTATCTCCTCTCTTACCATAGCACCTCGCTGACACACAACCAATCTCCACTTGTCAGGAGACGTACTCAAGTAAATATAATAAGTCTCAATGCAAACAGTCTTAACTCCCCACAAAAATGGATTTTATGGAGCATGAAATTAAGACTCCTTAAAGTGCAAGTGGCATTCATACAAGAGACCAATTTTAAGATTTTCCTCAGTCCCTATAATATAATTTTAGCCAACCCCAAGAAATCAAGACTAACGGTGTTGCCATCTAAATTTTAAAGTGCTCTCTATGAAGGCAGACCCTGATGGGAGATATGTATTTGTGAAAGGCACTCTTGACACTTTACAGATGTTTTCTTTCTCATCTGTATATTTACCTAACAAACACCAAGAAAAAGAATTCCATAGGATAACAGAAGTACTACTGAAATTCATGGAAGGCTTATTAATGCTCGAAGTCGATTTTAATGTCCCTTTTGACCACAACATTGATTGCTCCACACGTAAATCCAGTATGTCCCCCAGGAAATGGAGATTAAATGAGTCAGTGTTAAAAGACAAGAAATTAAATTCACTCTTAGTAACTATTCAAAAGAAAATGTAATTGAAGAGATTAATTCAGTTACAATATGGAAGCCCACAAATGCTACATTCTAGGGATATTGATTTAGTCATGCTCTAGGGTGAAACAGCCACATAGGGCAAAACACGAGACTTTACTTACTGGCATTTGATAAGTGTAAGTCACCTATAAATGTACTCCCACAGCAGCGCCTCCTTGTGGTGTGATGGTTCCTTTATAGAGAATCTGCTGAATATAAACAACTTATGGGTCTCTAGAAATAAACAAAACATTTATTTATGAGCTTTGTTAATTGACCATTTGAATGGGATAGTAGTAGGCCCTTGTTTGCCTTGCCTGCTAACAACCATCAGACCAACCCTGAGCTCCCTAATGCAGAAATATAACATATATACGTAGTTGCTGCGTTCATGTTGATTTTAATACATTGTGAACATCTTGAAGTCATGTCAGACCCTCTTTCGAAACAATACCTTAAACTAACATGACACTGAAACAAAGGCAGTAAGTTCCTATTACCCTCTACATATATCATATCACAAAGAGTTCAGCCAACCCTTTATTATCACTGGAAATGAATAGCATTTGTAGAAATGATAAATGTCATGACTTGGGTGAAAACTTTCCTAGCCCAAGGCAACTTGCAAATGGGGAAGCTAAACATACAAATGCTTGATGTCACTGATCTATGGGATGGAAAATCAAGAAAGAAAGGGCTCAGAGGGTCAATAGTGACTGAAGAACACGCTCATTTGATGTAATAACAAACCAAATAATATCCATGTTTGGCTGTTGGTCCTATGCTGTAACCCCCTGTTAGGAGCTTTGTACTTCCTCCCAAAGGTATTTATAGGCGAAGAGTGCACCAAGTCTAGATTCCTTGTGCACCTATTGGCTGTTAGGATCTATGGGGCAAATTCACTATGATTCGTAGTTGCGCCAGGCGTAACTTCACCGCACTTCGCCAGGCGTAGTTTCGCCAGCGCTTCGCTAATTAACTAAAATCCGAAGTTGCACTCAGGGGTAGCGTAAGGTTGAGAAGTTGCGCTAGCGTTGATTCACTAAGCGAAGCGAAGTTACGCTAGAGATGGTTAATTTGCATACGGCGCCAAATTCAAATTTCAATGGAGGAATATGTAGCAGCACAACCTTCAAAACATCAAATAAAATTTTTATTTTGCCCTATACATGTGCCCACGGTATAGTTAAGTTGCCATGAGTTAGGAAATGTAGGGGGGAAGGAGGGGAGCCCCAAAAAATTTTCCGATTTTTTTCAGCCTATCACCCATAATGTAGAAAAAATGCCAGCGTTTTTTGGGACTTAGAAAAAATGTTAACTTTTTTTGAAGAAACCCCTATCTACTCTATTGCGCTTCGCCTGGTCTGAGGTTGCGAAGGAAGTCTAGCGTAAAAGGTAGGGTCCAGAACAATGCGTGAATTTGCGTAGTTACGTCCGTTGCGCAAGGGTGCGAAGTTATGCCAGCGTCCGTTAGTGAATTTGCGAAGTAATGAAAATGGCCAACGCTAGCGAATTGACGCTAGCGTTAGACGCTTCGGCGCATAGTGAAATAGTTTTAGTAACAGAAGAGCTGTCACCCCTCCCTCTAGGGTTCTGAAATATAGTAATTACACTATATGGTTTACCTGCAGCTTTTCATATAAACCAATTAAAAAAGGTTAACAATGTAATCAGAATTTATGTACAAGTGCAATTTAAATCCCACTTCCCATCTTGCAAGCCGGTGCTTTTCTAATCCATGCTGAATCATCCCCTTGTAGCGGTAGAACTGACTATGGGATAAACAAAGAGATGAAAGTCACCCATAATAACATGATTTCATCCATTGCTTGAACAACGCATTTATGGGATACAAAGCTCTTCAGTCAATTTTTTGTATTCAGCTTAAAATAAAATAAAGTTGCTATTTTTTTTTTTAAATTGTGTCTCAGGAAATGACTATAAATATGTTTTGTTCATCGTTACATTGTCTGTACAGTAATTTGTATTTCTTTGTACCACTGGGATAATGTCCACAAGCTGTGCTCGTGAAACCTGCTGGGATAATCCCCAAAGCTTGAGAAGAATATGCCTTTCATTGCTGTCCTTGGACAACTTGCTGTATACGTCTGTTGTCTTGTATTAACACACAGTGAGAATGTTCTAAGCTGCAGCACAAAGCTATTTATTAGTATGTATGATTGCTGGAACATAACCAGGAGGACTGGGTATATTATTCTATGTTGGGGGGTCTCACTGTTCCCTTTTGCTTGCTCTTTGTTGATACATGTGTTGTCTTGCTTTTGATTCGGATCTCTCATGCGTGTTGACCCTGCCTTGCTGACCTCATTATATCTCAGATATCAACTGTATCTTCATTTTTAGTCCTCCATTGTCCTTGTTCCAACCCCTGTGCATGCACTTTTGCTATTATTCTTATCTTATAGCCATAAAATAGACCGCACACTCATAACAACTCATACAAGCACTATGTGTGATCAGGAAAAAGCAAGACCATGCTAACCTGCATGTGTAGTCATTGGCCAATGGTTACTTTCTCCTGCACTGGGATCCAACCAATTGAACTCTTGACTGTGATATTGGTCTTGGCTGACAAAGTCTACTTCATCATTTGCTATAGTGCACAGTAACTTTTAGTAAGGTCAATAAGTACCAGTTTATAGCTTCTCCCTCAACAAAGCCTCTGTGGAGTTGTTCTTGTGACTACCTCTTTTTATGGACACATTTTTGTTCTAGTTGTACTGTTGTCTATCTCTTAATAATCAATCATTCCCTTGGATGAGCCTCCTGATTGTTTATGGCAGGAACCTGATGTTACGTCTTTCTTCAAAACACATCCTCCAGTCTCTCATGGAAATATTTATTCATTACGGGTAATGGGTCTAGTGTAGCACATCTAAATCCTGAACTCAACACAATCAGTTATGGCAATCCAAGTCTGCTCCATACAATACCAAAGCAGTTATGACAGTACAAAATAGATTATGTCAAGTCAATTGTTGGTGTTAATTTGTTCAAAAGTGTCCAGACACCTGTCTGTCCAATATCTCATTTCCAAACCCCATGTCATTGTACCATGTAGCCTTAAGGTTTCACTGGAACCAGGGGCCAAAACCATGGAAACAGCCTCAACAAACAGTACCATTGGCATTATTCATTCAGACAGATAGTGTTCCCCTGGCATCTGTCCAACCCAAACTTTTCCATCAAACTGCCAGATGGTGAGATGCCAATCCAGAGTCCAGTTGAAGTGGCCTTTAAACCTTGCCGGCCGATGGTTGACATTGCACATAATGAAAGTTTGTTTTGTTTTAGAGCTTCACATCAGGACACCTCTAGATAAGCAGTTTATATCTTTTGGGTTCCAACACAGTGTTGACATTCTACTACAATTGTGTTAGTGATGTGTTTTGCTGCTACATTGTTATTATACTTGTTGACCATTCTTTTATTTGTGGTTGTGGTCTTAAATTTCACTTTTTTGAAGGCTAATTGTGCTGCACTCTTTATTGACAATATATTTTGTACATTTTATTCACTAGCATTAAGAGCTTGCACTCACTGTTCCTATACATATTGGAAAATGTAGAGGAAACAGTGGCCCATTTACACCAAGTTTGTGTGAGGTGATTACATTAGAGAATACAGTAGCCCCACACTGTGATATTGAACCTGTATAGGGTTTTTTTTAGTTCATTGTTAAGAAAATGCTCTTGGAGCTCAAACTAACCTTGTTACCTGCAGTAGGTAACCTCAAGTCACTTTTGCTGCTTGGTAACAAGGCTGAAAATGCATCTAATAAAAAAAATTCATTCAGTGCTTTTTCTCCATATAAAAAATATAATTTTTGTAAATCTCCTGCTCTAATTTCTTCTAAATCTCACATTCATTAGGAGAATAGACAAGTGTGTAATTGTTACCCTTTTTAAAGCAGGGTGTTCAACAGACCCCCTGTCTCCCTGTTGGGATTCACACCAGGGACCTTTGGGTCAATGTCTTAACCACTGGCCAAGTGGGCAGCCTGCAGGGTTGCTCACTATATATTACCTGGTCTTTGCAACCCCAGCCCAGCAGCCCAGCCCAGCAGCAGCTTGAGTGATTTGCAGTTAGCCAACCAGGGCTGACTCTGCCCTATTTAAGACCAGCCCTCAAAACACTCCTTGCCTGAGCATTGGCTTCCCAAACTAGCAGTGTGGCTTTGTCCCTAACTAAGGGTTCCGGCTCTAGCCTCCTTTCCTTGCCTTGTTTTGTCTCATCCTGCCTGGCTCTGAACCTTGCCCTGCCTTGATCTGCCTTACCTTCCCCTTTCCCAGTTCTGCTCCGGTCCTGCTTTAAACCTTGATCTTTCCTTGCTAATCATTGATCTTTCCTGCTTCCTGTTCTGTTCTGACTTAAACCCTGTCTATATCTTTCCTTGTCTCACTTTGCCTTTTCCTCGCTATCCAGTCCTCTCGCTATCCAGTCTTCTCGCTATCCAGTCCTCTCGCTATCCAGTCTTCTCGCTATCCAGTCCTCTCGCTATTCAGTCATCTCGCTTTCCTGCCCTTCTGCTCCAGTCTCCTTCTGCGCTCTATCCCCAGTTTGATCCGATCTGTGCCCGGTCAATCCTGTCCCATCTAATCTGTTCCTGTCCTGATCTTCACCCTCTCCGTCCTGTTCTGCTCTGCCCCTGTTCCAGTCTGATTCATTGCCCGCGTTACCCTGTTCCTGCCTTTTTCTGTCTGTGTCCCGTGGGTTCAGCCAGCTCTTGCCTGAAACACTCACTTTCCTCCCGCTGCCTCCACAGCGCCCCCTACGTTATCACTTACACCCCCTCTAGTCCAACCACCAAAAGTCAATGTCAAATACTTTTAACCTATTTAATAACCCATTCTGAATGTTACCATTTCTTTTTTATAAGGTCAAACAGGTCTAAAATGGGGAGAACCATTATGGGTAAAATTGTGTGAAACCATACTGCCCCCATACTGTACAATCAATAAACAGTTAAAATAAACAGTTTTAGGTTAAAAAGTGTGATCTAAATTAGTTATCATTCTCATTTCTGCTTCTGTTTGAAGCCAGGTTGCCCATTCCAGGATAATTGGGGAAACAAGATCATTGGTTGGACAACATAATGATAAACTGAAAATAGAATTGTTACCATTTTGACCACTAGTAACATCTTAGCCTACCGTCACCATTTGTTCACACTGCTGTGTGGTCAATTTGCTTTATTTTCACCATTTGGTCCATATATCACAATCTTTCTATACTATTGCCTTCTTACCCTATTGTCACCATTTGGTCCTAATGTCACCATCTTTCATCTTTCTAAACTGTTTCCTTATTGGCACCATCTTGTTCTAATATCATTGTTCTAATATCATTGTCTTTCCATACCATTGTATCCCTGCCCCATTCTCACCATTTTATCCTAATCCTATAAACTATCACCATGTTGGCCAAATGTCTCCATATTCCATACTTTTGCATTACCATTTAGCCTTAGCCTTATTGTCACCATCTGGTCCTGGTTTCATAATCTTTCCATACAATTGTCTTCTTGCCCTATTCTTACAATTTTGTCCTAATGTCACTATCTTTACAAACTGTTTCCCTAATTGGCACCATCTTGTTATATTATCATTGTCTTGCCATACCAATGCTTTCTTGCACCATTCTCACCTGTAAGGAATACTCACTACTTCGGCTACCACTCCGGCTCCGGTCCTCTTTGGCAAGATGGCATCGCCCAGGGCAACCCACATGGCACATTCTGATGCCAATGCATCAAACATGCGTATCGTCTTGACACCAGCACGCCAGAATAGATTCAGCGTTGTGACATCATCGCGTTAAAATGCACAGCGTCAGCACACAGTGTCATGACATCATCATGCTTGTTTGGGGCCAAATTGGCCTATATAAGACACCAGAACATTATAGACTTTGCCCAATTATAGGTTGTACTTCATGTGTTCCTGGGTGTGATTACTGCTTCTGTTATTGATTCCTGTGTTTGACCTTGGCCTGTTATATCGACTTTAAATCTTGCTGCCTGTATTGAACCTTTTGCCTGGCTTAGACTATTCTTCTTCTTCATCCCCATCGGATACCTTGAACTGTGTTGGACTAGTGGTTCCTCCTTGGTCTGCAAGTCCTAGTGGAGCCTCCAGGCCCTTACATCACCATCTTATCCTAAGGACACCACCTTTCCCACTGTAGCAATTTAGTCCTCTTGCCACCATTGTGCCCTTATGTCATGTTGACCTAATGTCCCCATCTCCCCCTGCTGTTGTCATCTTGTCCTTCTCTCATCATTTTACTCTGCTGTACCCACAACTGTTGCTTTTTAAGCCAATTCAATGTATGGGGACAGGGACATCTGCCCCTATTTCCATCTCTTTCCAGACAGTGCTGATCAAACTTGGTTTCTCTGCTTCATGGTAGGGCAATATCTATTCTACACTTGAGTATCTGTTCATATGGGATAATCCAAGCAACACATTTCCTCCGGATAATATAAAAAGAGATACATCAGAGCAGCTTTTGTCAATATTGATAATAGCAGACTGTCTATGAGTTTAAGTATGTGTGTTGCTTTTTTCTTTATTCTACATATCCATCACCTTGAACAGCCCGCTGCAAAATAAAGCATGTTAGCGTCAGAGAACATTGTGTCATCAGAAAAGCATTACTCATGGAATCAATTTATGCGCTCAGGTAAAAGGGTACAGGATGTATCATTCAAATGAACACATTGAATAAAGGACGTAAGTGCTTTTGGGTTTATAATAACCATTATAGAGGCAGTGAGGCCCTTGATTTTTCAATGTCTCTTCCTGGTGCATTAAAGTCAGAAGACAACACACTTGGAATTTGTTTTGGTAGTGAGATAGTAAAACTGTAAATCTGCTTAGTCCTTTGACTAAACAAAGGAGATAGGGAATCTATTTGTTAAAATAAGTGCTCCCTGTTGGAGAAAATAAAGGGTGAGCTTAGGGCAGCTCCACTATGTCATGTAGATCCCTCTGAATTAGTACAGGGTCAGATTGACCCACTGGGACACTGAGAAAATCCTGTTAGATCCTGACCACAAACCAGCTGCCCCCATCCACCACCATTCCCCACTCTGCTGGCGTGCCTTCCACTGTGCAGCCATCTTTCATTTTTAGCAGCAAAGAAAGTAGCACAGGGAGTGGGAGCGGCTTTGGCTGGGTCAGAGTGGGAATGGCTAGTGGTGGTGGGCCCTTCGGGGGCAGGGTGGTGGGCTCAGTTCAACTCTGAATGTGTATAAGGCATCAGATGAGGTGTTTATAAATGAAGGGTCAAGGAGATTCCTTGTAGATGGTGGATGTTTGTACAGAACCCAAGATAGACAATCCCAAATAAAGTCTAAGTAGGAGAAACCAACACAGTGATTAAGGAATAGTCAAAGTCTAAGATTCTTAAGTTAAGGTGTTGTAGTAGCACAAAGCAGATGGGGCTAAGTAGCTGATGGGTCCTTAGCTCTACTAAGGATGTTTAGTGAGGTTACAAATGAGGTGGAAGACTCACCAGAACAGGGGACTTTATATAGGTTTTATTAAGATGTAGCAACTGATGCCTCCATATATTTAGACTATGGAGTCAACTCAGACCTTGGTGCAATACACACTCAGTTAAGCATCCATTTGAGCTCTTTGTAGATACCTAGCATTTGCTTGGCCTTTAAAATTCACTCTATGCTCTGTTCCAGAAACAAAATAAAACACTTGAGTGACTTAACAATGAAAATATGTTCAGAATCTCTGCTGGAATATTTTAGGCAGTTCACCAGCAAGAGATGCAATATATTTAAAGCTCTATGAAATTGTTTTGTCAAAAAATTTTATGATATGTGGAGAATGTTCTTCATTTAAACTAAACTGTTTTGGGAAATAAAATGCGTTTTTGGCTCCAGTGCGTTCCCTTCTCGTGCATTGTTCTTTGCTGCAGAGGAGATTATTAGTTTGTAATAAAATCGGATTCACTGCAGTGAAACTGAATTAAATCTTTAAATTATTTTAATTAATTATCACATATGCAAATGAGGCTTGGCGAGTAATTAAACCGTAAATTGCCAAGGCAAATGCTTAGAGAGAGCAAATCCTTGTGGCATTAATATAACCCTGAGCGCTATAAACATAAATATGTTTCCAGCCATTTAGGTTGCTGTTTCTTACATGAAAGAGGAGGCAGGAATATATGTTCTTTTTCAATCGAGCGTGCCTTTAAGAAACTGGCCTATGGACTGAAATGGATTATTTCCTGCTACAAACCAAAGCATGCACACACAATACAATTTCCTTCCCAGAATTCAACAAAATTGCTCCCACTGCAATGAATACAAATTCTAAGCCTGATAACAGTATGCAATTGTAAGTCATGTGATATAATTAGAGGCATATGGGAGAGGCATGGCTTAGGCTTACATGGCCTTCAATGGACACCAATAAGTTCAATACATAAATGGAACCCCAATTCCTGGTCAAGGCAGATGTTAAGTAAAGGACTCCGAAGGTGGAAACCAAAGGTTGAAAATAATGAGCAAACCACCAAGAAGTCCATGCTAGTGTCCATTTTTGAAGAGTGCAGGACTATTTTAAGATGGGTAGTGGTGGGAAAGTAGAGGTGAATATTATCCCAAACTGCCCATCAGCTCGAGACGGTTGCTATCACTGAAGACCATGTGAGCGTTAAAGTCAATGATAGACCATCTTCTACAGGAGACAGAGCAAGTGCATCTGTTGCTGAGAGTGCCCCAATTTGAAATAGATCTGCTGTCTTATACTTAAAGAAGGATAAACTTAAATATCTGATACATCATCAGGTGGAATTCTGGGTCCTGTCTAATTGGATAGACCCATCTGCCTTCAGCCAGTAGAAGAGATTAAATAGCCACAACTGCTCCACCACCCCGACTGAAAGAAAATAAATTTGCAGAGATGATTGAGCAGCAGTGATGATATGACCAAACTGTAATGTGCCAGGAATATTATCTAGGGCTCCAGTAAAACAGCATAGATGTTTATCTTGGTAGGATTAAAGCCACAAACAAAGTTCTATATTTCCATTGAAGACTCCAGAATGTTTCAATGCATGAGTTCATATTTGAGACTCCATTGTTGAGGTCCAAGATTGGAAGACTTCTTTCTATTCAATAGTCATTAGGTCATTGGGATTGTAATGTGAAATGTCAAATAAATATACCTGCAGGTTTTTCAAGAATCCATTGTACTCTCAGCCTGTAGTGATGCTACTGAGCCGTTATACATAATGTGAATATAATGGAAAATAATTAATAAGTTGAGGAATGTGCTTGTAAGAGCTGGGAGAAAATGTAGGGGATCCTTTTTTCTGTGGTCATTAATCCCCATATAGTTTAATGTCCTTGAGATGCTACTGTGGAAGTGTCAATGGGATTACAACCAACCATACCAGTGGAATTAGTAACCAACCCCACACGTTTTGTGAGGTTGGTTGCTAATTCCACTGGTATATCATTTGGCATCTCCTTAGTTATATTTGAGGGAGGGCTTAGCCATATATGTTCTCTTGGACTGGAGGAGGATTTATAATATGGGGAAAGCCCCTGGGAAACCCGAGTAGAACCAGAGATCAGTGAGAGTTGGAGAGGAGGGATCCACTGAAAGCTGAGTGACTCTAGAAACAAATGATTCATAGGGTTATTTCATAGAGCAACCAGGAGCTGGTGTGTTATACATTGTTAGGATCTTATGTTAGTATCTTGCACATAGACTTAGGGAAGGGGAGAACATACATAGTTACATAGTAAGTTCAGTTGAAAAAGGCAATTTCAGCCTTGTAAATCTATATATAACCTGCCTAACTGCTAGTTGATCCAGAGGAAGGAAAAAAAACCCATCTGAAGCCTCTCCAATTTGCCCAGAGAGGGAAAAATTCCTTCCTGACTCCAAGATACAATGGGACCAGTTGTAGTATGAGTTATCTCCTATTATTATGAGTTATCTCCTATATCCCTGTATTCCCTCACTTGCTAAACACCATCCAACCCCTTCTTATACCGATCTAATTTATCAGCCTGTACCACTGATTCAGGGAGACAATTCCACATATTCACAGCTCTCACTGTAAAGATATTGTGAATATTAGAAGTAACTTCCTTTCTTCTAACCAGAATGGGTGCCCTTGTGTCTTCCTTCCCTTGATAGTTCACCTTGCAGTGCTCTGTATGCTGTGACTGGAAGTCCAATGTGAGAACTGTGCTACTTTAATGCGTGTGTTGCCAACTCTGGTCAGCTTTGAACTTGATCCATGTGATGTGTTTCTGGATAAAATTAAATGTGTCATGGATCAAAAAGGAACACCGAAACCCAAATTCTACAGAAGCTACTGTCAGGTTCTTGACAGCTTGACGCTATTGAATTTCTCATGCCTGCCAGTTAAGTGGTCAAATATCAGAAGATGAAAAAAGAAGAAAATTAAACATAAGAACAAACCCATAAACCTGTATCAGATACACACACAATAATAAGATGTACTGTATAAGGAACAAAGGAGCAGGTATGTCTGGGACAGAGATGTAGAGAGACGGAGCCAATTATGGGATAGTGTAGGATCCAGAGGACTGGCCTGTCGAATATATAATTTAGTGGTTCTCTCTAACCCTTCATTAGTTGTGAGTGGGTGAAGAGGAATCCTGAGGGGTTCCGGACTCTCCTTATGTCACAAGGAACTGGGCACAAGGCAGCGGCGGGCGGCACAACAGAGTGTTAAAAGCATTCTATGACTTCGTATCTGACTTGCATGACATTTTGGCCCGTAGGGGATTACTTCTCACCTTATCATCGCCTTGGATAGAACTGAGTAATTGGAGATTTGTGTCACAGCACAGACACCAGAGGGAGTTCAGCTAAACAGACACGAGTGTCACACTCGGCTTTATTCTTCCTCTTGGAATTGTTGCCTTTGCTCTCTTCCTTCATCCGACTATTTTCTAACATTGGCTGAATGTGAGGTTCCCACGGATTGTCAGCATTTCTGCTTAGTGTGCATATGATTAACATTGCTGCTGTTGTGACATTGTTACTTACACACACCCCACACAGGCCTGGATGGTTACAACTCCCTGTAACTCCCAGCACAGCATGAGTTACATAGGACTTTTTCTAAAATATAATTCAGATCGTGAATAACTTGGGTGGCAGTAATTCCTGTCTGGAAGGTCATAGTTTCTCAAATGCTACAAGAAAGACTTAACATGGTACAAATACAATCACTTCACGTCAATAATAATTTTTCTTGATGGTAGGCATAGGCAGGAGATAAGTAACTCCTTCACTCACAGTGGTGCTTCTCATGGAATCTCTCTATACTAGAACCTATCCACTTGAGTCCATGTACTAGCATTTGATGCCCAGTGATCTAACAATTATATCAACTTGTTCTACTGAGGCCTTCTAATTCAGGATCTTCAGGACAATCCAAACCATTCCAGCAAGTTGGGTACAAATATACAGAACTTCATAATTACTCCCTTTTGAAAGACTAGAGATGCCTGACACCCTGAAAGATGAGGAACTGGACATGCTTAGTCACATACTCTAGGCACACTCTAGAAGGTAGTCTTCTGCTCACTGCTTTCTGGTAGACCTCTTTATTATTCCCGCCCTACCAGGAGAACTGCCATATTGTTTCCCTTAGATAGTGGGAGGCTATAGCTAATTAAATGCCTAAAATGCTTCATTAGTGCACATTGGTGCACTAATGAAGCATGTTTTGAAAAAAACATGTTCATCGGAAAACATGTTTTTTTCAAAACACATCAGTTACTAGTGCTACTCCAGCAGAATTCTGCACTGAAATCCATTTCTCAAAAGAGCAAACAGATTTTTCATATTCAATTTTGAAATCTGACATGGGGCTAGACATTTTGTCAATTTCCCAGCTGCCCCTGGTCATGTGACTTGTGCCTGCACTTTAGGAGAGAAATGCTTTCTGGCAGGCTGCTGTATTTCCTTCTCAATGTAACTGAATGTGTCTCAGTGGGACATGGGTTTTTACTATTGTGTGTTGTTCTTAGATCTACCAGGCAGCTGTTATCTTGTGTTAGGGAGCTATTATCTGGTTACCTTCCCATTGTTCTGCTGTTTGGCTGCTGGGGGGGGGGAAAGGGAGGGGGTGATATCACTCCAACTTGCAGTACAGCAGTAAAAAGTGATTGAAGTTTATCAGAGCACAAGTCAAATGACTTGGGGCAGCTGGGAAATTGACAATATGTCTAGCCCCACGTCAGATTTCAAAATTGAATAAAAAAAAATCTGTTTGCTCTTTTGAGAAATGGATTTCAGCGCAAAATTCCCCACGACAGTATCCCTTTAATTCATTAAGGTTCTTGTGTCCAAGCATGCTCCAAATGGTAAATGGTACCAATGCCTCCACCCTGCCTCTTCTGGTGGAAGGTGGACTTCTATGCCTTTTGAAGCCAGGATCCCTGGAGCTACTTCCAACCTGGACCTGGTGTGAGGGTTCCCACTGTAAGTTGGGTCAACAGACCGAACTTGTGAATCATTGCCAAGATGAAAGACTTATGAAGCAGGAGCTATGCCCTTCTGTTGCTCTCCATCTAGCTGGAATGCACATAATTTCATCTGTAGTAAATCCATAGTGAATTCAAAGTATCTCACACAGCATACCTACTGCTATTTGCTTAGGAGGTTTTCTACGTATGTGAAGGTTTAGCAAGTTGTCTTAAGATGACCGCCCTCTGTACCTAAAGACGTTCTGTTGATGGCAGAAGTGTTTGGACATTGGTCTCAAGCATCAATTTAAAAAATGTATTTGGGGCCCTCAAAGTAAAATTTAGATTATATTTAGAAATATATAGTTGAATCAAATTAATAATATAGGAACCACTGGAATTTTCCGTATTATCATCACAGATCATGTAAAGCTCATAAGTAATTTGAGAGAATTAGATAGACCTTGTGTTTTTAATCGGTCTCATTAATATCAGTGGGCGATTGTAATCTAAATATAGGAATGTGCGGTTATCTGTGCTTGGTCACAGAAATAATAAGCTTATTTCCCACTAATTTAATTAACCTATGTGGCCTGGAAGCCAGAGAGAGTTGCTTAATTAAAAGGCTTCTTGCTGGATATTGTTAACACTAATGTCATTTATATGATTATTACATCCTAATTCCACTATTATTCTCCAGTAGTAAAAATGCTAATTTCTTTCAGTAGTACATTTTCTGGAGTACTGGAGTTTATGCTGTATTGTCTAATTTTGCCTTGGATGTGGTTCTTATGAAGTTCTCATCTCAGTAACAAAACATATTACTAAAAGAATGTTATGATTCCAGTAGTAACGGGCTAAGGAGGGGATTCTGCCAGCAGATTGACCATTTCACCAAAACAATGGACCCTAGAAGAACTTGTATTTACAGATGCCTTTGGGGACTTTAGGCTTTCTATGGCACTCAACAAGAACAGATGTCAGGTTGGTCATTCAGTTTTGGAGTGACATTATGTACATGCACCTTTGCATCTAACAAGGGGTATGGGTTCATGGTAGAATGAAGTCAAATTGGGTCTCTATGCCAAAACACAGCTACCCAGTGGAGATACCCTGAAGGAAAGAGAAGGGTGACCATGGGTAATGATGTACAGAGGCAGACCAGTTAGGGGATTCTGCTAGCAGTCAGATTAACCATTTTGCAGAGGCTGGTGGACCCTACTAGAACTGGCATTCATAGTTGCCTTTGGGGACTTTGGGCTTTCTATGAGACTATGATGCCAGGTTGATCATTAGATTTTGTTGAAAAATAGATGGGTGACCATGGGTACCAATGTACAGAGACAGTCCAGCATGCTGGGCCCAGAAACAACCACCATACCACAAGATCCAACACTTGTATGTATGGGTCTTAAATGCAAATATCGTATTTGTTGTTATGGATAAGTAGATCTGGGGCAGACTTTGCACCCATACTTAAAACACAAAATGTGTGCAAATGAAAGGTGCACCAAGGCAGCTCCATAGGGGTCATTTTTAAAGTTCATGCAGATTTAGATGCACATATTTTGTACTGCCCATGTTTTTTCCTAAATCCTTAAATATTGTGGTGCCCATTTTGCCATTTTTTGTGAATTCACATTGCTCTTAAATTTTCGCAAATTAAAACAAGTGTTTTTGTGGGTGATGCGTGAGATCATTTTGTGTGAATACATTGTTGACAGTCATTTAAATTCACAATTTGTCTTAGTCTTTGTTGTTGAATGGTCAATTGTAAGGACGGTGTTGGGTAGCACCAGGACGCATAGTGGTACCTTGTTATTCTACCCTTACTAACCTTGAGCCACCTTGTTTAAGACTCTCTGGTGCCCAGTATATGTCTATGTGACATTGGCAATGAAGATGAAGATAATGTAAAGTAAATGTGGACACCTCTTTTAATGCGGGCTACAAATTAGCCATTACTAATTGCATGCACCTTGCTTGGGTTAAATGGGTACATGAAGATGAAGATATGCTGTTGAAAGTGTTGGTTGGTGGTAACATGGAGAAGGTAAGAGCTACAAATATATTATGTTGATTATTATGATTAGGATAGCTAAAATGATTGAGTAAGTGGTTCCAGAGGAGCAAAGAACAGAATTGTGGTTAAGTGAATAAAGATGAAGGGTCAGATTTATTACTACAGGGTGCCCATGAGGTTAGTGGGACTCATGCAGGACTTGTGTAGGAAGAATCTGCCTGAGCTGAGATGGAGCAGGTTATATCTCATGCTCTTCAAATCTCAGTGGATCATTGCAAGGTGGACATGGAACCAGTTTCTAGTGTCTCTGTTGATGGTCCCACATTTGCCTGATCACCAGCATTTAAGTGATTGGGCCTTCATGATGTATGCATATGCACACATGTAATAACTCATTACTTTGCATTGCTCAGGGGTTGCACAAGGGCTTCTAGCACTATTTTATTAACGTAGTCAATATGAGACTTCTCGTTCCTTTGCATTGGGCTGTTTGCAAGCAATTGGAATTGATCAATGTTTAGTCAGCAGTCTAACAATTACACTCTCCTTTTTATCGATGATTTAGTCCATCAATAATGACATTTCTAGCAGAGAGCCTGCTGTCTTCCAGCTACAAATAACTCCGCCATTATCACACCTGTGGGATTCATATATTTATATTTCTTCCACCCCTCCTTCCTCAACACTGTCTGCGATGCTGTGCGCTAATTTAGACAGCGGGGAAAGTAGATGGAATCTTTGTTTTTGTGTATAATACTCTCCTCCCTGAGCGCAATGCAAAAACCATGGATAATTTATACTGTAATTGTAGGGTGCATTTATAAAATATCAGTCTGTCTGCGTCAGTCTGGCCTCCACGATTCAAGTGATTCCTATTCAGTATTTTACATATATTTGAATGCTCTGCATCTGCTGCTGTAAATTGCAAAAGAATACAAAAAAAATCTGTTCTCTCTATAGGTCAGTCCTAGTCCTTGATTAATTCAAAGAGCCCAAATGAACCCAAAAACTGAGCGTGCAATGCCCCTGCCTAACTCACTCCACTGAATTCTGGCATTCTCTTGGCAGGTTGGGTCCAGAGCTGCAACTGAATTGGACCCTAATGCCAAATATTCATTGGAAAGTAACACATACGTTCAGTAAGAAATCACAGGCCATAACTTTTACAGGATTTTAGGAAAAATGTTGATCTGTGTGTGTAAAAACCATGGAGATTTGCTCAGAGCACTGAGCTCTAACATCCATCTGAATCATTAAATCATCATTAAATCCTGATACAAATGCAATGAGAGAACTATGATATAGTCACATTTACCAACAAATGGTTAAATCTGGTCCCTGCTCCGCAAAAAATAGTGAGCAAATGAAACCATCTGATCCAAAAACCCTATGGTACTTTAAAAGTCCAATTTTGGATCCTGTTGGCTCCCATGTTTAGATTTCCCATGAAATTTGATTTTCACTGTTTATCCACTAAAATCATCAAATTAACCTTAGTTCAGTTACAAGTGAAATGACAAAGGATCAAGAATTAACGAAGAAGAAGAAAGAAGATAAATTTGGAACTTGCAATAATTATTGTATAAAGAAAGGAATGAAGAATGGGGTAATTACTGTTTCCTGTGGAAATTTAGCAACTCAGACTTAGCTCAATTACTTAATGTGTAAAAGGTGCAAAGATCAGATATAAAACCCAATGTTTTCTTTACCCACAATGCACTTTACCCCCCCAATATTAAAACCCACTGCTATAAGGTGCACCTAATTTCAAAGGGGCAAATATTTGCTCCTGCTAATGAATGCACAAGAATGGGCACAACTTGCTCATGCCACATAAGGGCCAACATGTGGGTGGCCCATTAGAATCCAATGGCATGCCTCTTATGAGCAATTTATTACAAACCATATACCACTGAAGGGTTCCCTTGCCTTCTGCCGGCTAACAAGGAGCAACTAGCACATGTGCACTATGCCAATGGTAGGTTCAAGTGCAAGGTTCATGCCATGCTAACAGATACCTTTTAGAGCATCCGTGTAGGAAACCCATTGGTACCAGATGCACTTAGAGAATGCTGTTCATATCAAGGAGCCATAGGCAACTATTGTCTTTAATCCACCCAACACTGGTGAGTGGTGGCTTTCAGGTGGCCACTCATCTGCCATTCTAGCAAATCCAAGTGCTTTTGAGAAGAGCAGAATTACTAGTTAGTTCCACAGTTGTGTTGGATTCTGGGCATGCTCAGGTTGCCTGAAAAAGTCATTACCATTGGAGGTATAAGAGGAGTCCTGGACTGAAGGAGGTCCCACTGGAATGTGTGGGGCAATGCAATGTTGTACCTAGTGCCTAAAGAATTACCATTAGAACTGAATCAGGAATAGGCAGGGATGTGGGAAAAGCAAGTAAACCCAGAAACCAACAGTCAGGCTTCCTAGTCCAGGGGGGCTGAACAGCCATGAAATCAAAACCCAGTAACTAATTAAGGGACTCAAGTTTTTGTTTCAGATGCCATTAAGGTTTAATCAACAAAACTTTAGCTTTGGGGCCAAGGCACCCATAATGAAAGTCATATTAAAAAATGGGGATCTGCAAGTTGCAATAATGGCAAGCCTGGTCTACTTTTGTCCTCATTTATTATAGAACAGGGATCCCCAACCTTTTTAACTAAGAGCCGCATTCAGATGTAAAAAGAGTTGGGTAGCAACACAAGAATGAAAATGTTCCTGGTTGCATATTAAGGGCTGTGATTAGCTACTTGGTAACCCCCTATGTGGACTGGCAGCCTACTAGAGACTCTGTTTGGCAGTACACCTGGTTTTTATGCAGCTAAAACTTGCCTCTAAGCCAGGAATGAGCACCTGATTTGAGGCTGGGAGCAACATCCAAGGGGCTAGCGAGTAACATGTTGGGCACAAGCCACTGGTTGGGAAAAGACTGAACCTCATGTATATAATTCATGATAGGGTATTTTACTACCTGAAAATAATACAATCTGCCATGTTTTTGCACATTGTGCCATGCCTTTCCTAAAATAGTGTGCAGTGACCTGTGTTTGCCCCATGAATACAGCTCTACCTATATTTGGCAATTTTGTATTTATGAGGGGTGGGAGGAATGTGGGCTTATCTCTTCTCATGTCTGGTTCAACACTAGTTGGGGGATGCCGACCACAATGGAGCCCTGTGCAGCAGGTGGTAAGAACATGGCTGCCTCGTGCCACCCAACTCTACGCCTTATGGTGTATTTTGTTTATGACTTGAGTTGCAAATTGCAGCTAGAGCATGCTTTTGTGCCCCTTTAGTGCTCTTGCATATCTGTAAAAGTATTTGACCCACAATGCAACAAAACCTCCTACTGTAATTAGGCTCAACACAATGGCATCCATTGCCATGCCCATGAATTGTGTGCCCGTTCATGCCTTGTGCACCAAAGAAGATGCAACAGGGACATGGGTGCTTGGTGTTAGTGAAGGTTTGTGCCCATGTAGCACCTGCCAATTGCCAATGTGTCTGCCATACCATTGCTTTGCCCCAGAACATGCCCAGTGGTGGGTTATTAAGAGACTCATTCACTTCTGCTCTAAACCATGCCTGTTTTATTTTTTGCTGCAAAGGAAATGACTACAAAGGGAAATCTTATTGCAACAATTACAGACAATAATAATTACCCTAAAGCCAAAATGATATCCAGAATGTGTAATAAAAAAAGCAAAAATCTGCTGTACGTTGAATGTTCCTGATATTTGGGGAAGTAGCATTTTAATTCTCCGCACACTCGCCCATTAAGTTGCTCGGAGGAGACGAGCGAATCACAACAATGTGCATCTGGCGCAGCACACGGGCCCCATGTCAGCAAATTAATCTTTGGGTGAGATGTTCCATTAGAGCAAATCGCATCACCTGCTTGTACTTTTAATTTCTGCTGTCATTTTTTTGGGCAATTTGCAAGATGAAAGCATTAGCATGTGCGTGCGGCTTCCCTGACTCTGTCTGTCTATCCTGCACAAATCCATCACATTTCTAATGGAAGACAAAAGGACATTAGCCGTGAGGATGGCGAGGTCGGATTTATCTGAATAAGAAAGATTAACCCCTTCTGTGACATGTAGACCCTGTATGGCAGGGAGGGCTGCAGTCAAAGAAGGAAGAGAACCAGAGGCTCAGAGATCCATTGAGAACATACCTAGGGCTGACATTCCTCTTTTTATTAAGAGATAATAAGTCTCGTTTATTAAAAAAGTTACAATTGTCCCATTTAATGGGGCTTTAGCCCCACATTTGTGCACAGCTGGTTCTGACTATTAAAACAGTGTAACAGAAGGTACAGTAGCTCTGCACTAGTGAAGACTCAATTTCCCAGCATACAAAAAATTGTATTTACCCTGCCCTTCTCTGAATTCCTCAAGAACCAAGCACAGAGACCTGTGTCCCCAATGAATACACCCTACCTGAGCTTGAGAGCACTGTATTCATGAGAATGTGGGACACGGGCATCCTCTATCCCACCCCTACCTTTTTACTAATTTACATTGTTAAAAAGAAAATTGCTATTCTGCACTCTATTTGCACTGCTTTATTAAATAAACTAGGATTGACCAGGTTTATAATGGTACATCATTAGAACAAAGAAGAGAGAGGATCTAATTATTCATTGGATGTTTTGGAAGGAATGTACATGGGTATATGCACATGCCTCAAATGCCGATTCAGTTCATTTATCAACACAGGGCATATTTGCCCGTGGGCAGTCACCCATAGCAACCAATTGGTGATTGGCTTGTCCTCAGCCAGCTGCAGGTAGCACAATGAATTTCATTGGTTGCCCTGGGTTACTGACTTTTGCAAATTTGCCCATTGTTGATGAATGACCCCAACTGAATAGAAACCAGGAGGATGGGACTAGATCACAGGGGCCATAGCTGTTACTATATTTGTCTTAAGCCCAACAGTTATTTATATTCTCATTTCTACTTCCCTAGTCTGCCAGTACCCCGTACCCATACAGTTGGGAGACATTAACACTAGAATTTCTTTCTGGACTGAGATCCAGTAGCAGGACAGTCTGTTGAAACTGCTTCCCAAGGAGGCCCAGTTGAGTGCTCAAGGTGCTACAGTGATGTGCTACATCATCATTCAGACATGGTGAGTTTGATGGGCTTCCTTCTATTGGGTGAAATAGTGTTTCCTAAATTACTTTATTTCAATACACTATAAGCTGAGAGATATTTCTTTCCTTACAAATTGTGTGCTATAGTTTCTTGATTTGGGGGGCAGTTCCTGCTGAGATTTCCAGAGATCTTCCCTTTAACTGCTTGATTGATAGTTTTGCTACAATGGCACTTTAAAGAGCAATCGAGGAAAGTGCGGAGACAAGGTCAGGGAGCTGCCAACCTGAGCTCTGCTTTTCCCGGCTCTTCATTCTAATGAAAGGACATCTGGCGAATAACAATGGGCTCGGCGCTCACCTGATCATATCAGGGTTTTTTTCCTGCCGGCAATCACAAATAAACAAATAAAAAGAAAAAATATGTTGGGGGAATCCAGTGGAGAGAGAGATGAACGAGCGTCAATGGGAAAAGAAGAATCATCAAAATTTGTACAATAATGTTTGAATTGCCTGTTTCGCTAGAGAAAACATTTCAATATAAGGAGAATAATAATTATTGAAATTTCCCAGACATTGTTCCAAGGAAAAGCACCTCAAATTTTAGTTCAGAGAGTCAATATAGAAAGAACTGTGGCTGAAAGAAGGATTTGGAATATGGCATGAAGGCTATTTATTTCTATCAGCCTCGGGCATGGAGAAGGTATTTCCATCAACAAAGTGACATTGAGCTGCCAGGGGTGTGCCAGGAACTCATTTTTGTAAATCTATTTCTCCTTACGTTGTGCCATTTCAGCCTCCACTTAGCTGAGATATCATTGGCAGGCTCGCTAGTGCAGAGTTCATAATAGCCTTTATTTTGGAGGGGATCTTTGCACTAATGCCTTGGATCTGACTCTATCAGTGACTCACAGCTTTCAGAATTTACTCTGAAATGCGGGCAGCCTTACTGATTACCCTGGAGCAAGCAATGCAACATTCTCTGTCATAGTTGTGATATTTTATCACATGATGTAAACGAGGCAGGTCAGTATTTCTATACTGGCACCTGTGGCCCTCTGTCTAGGGCAGGGGTCCCTGGCCTTTTATACCCGTAAGCCACATTCAAATGTAAAAAGAGTTGGAGAGCAACACAAGCAAGAAAAAAGTTCCTGGGGTGCCAAATAAAGGATACAATTGGCTATTTGGTATCCTATGTGGAGAGGCAGCCTACAGGAGGCTGTGTTTGGCCATATATATATATTTTTATGCAACCAAAACTTGCCTCCAAGCCAGGAATTGAAAAATAATCACCTGATTTGAGGCCATTGGCAGCAACACCCAAGGGGTTGATGAGCAACATGTTACTCACGAGCCACTGGTTGGGGAACACTGGTCTAGGATTTCAGATTTAAGGTGGTGGCCCTCAGGTGACTATATATATATATTAATACAAACAGGGAGTATAAATACAGATAAATATACACAGCTACAAAGACTGGGCATACAAAGTTTGGAGCAGATACCATGCTTGTGCTCCAAGAGGTAGGATTTGAGTTGTATAGTCTTATATGGGTCGAGGATGACTTCCTTACAGGGGAAGTGATGGAATTTCAGAAGGAAGGAGCAGAAAATCAGAAAGGTTAAAGATGAGATGTTATTTCTCGGAGGAATGGAGATGATAACTAAGAATACATTGAGCCAATGATATGCAGAGGAGTGAAGAGCAAGTACAACTACATGACTACAGATTCCCTAGTTGAGAGTAGGAGAATGCTAGAAGACGGGCTGAAGGGTGTACATGTTAGAGGCCAGGAGACTGGTTAGTCGCAGTGCAAATGAGCAGAAAGTTCATTAGTGAGTTACAGAATGACCTGTCAATAATGTGACTACCTAGTCGGTAGTTGTAGGGTAGGGTGTCTCGTTGAGTTGCCTTCAAGTTCAAGGTGGCAATGTAAGCTTATAAATCAGATGGCTGTAGAGCACTCTACTCTGATAATGTGTTAACCATGTCAGGACTGGTCAGTGATGAAGACAAGTCCAAATCTGAGCTTTTATATCACCATGATATGGAGCTGAGTATTTGTCTCTAAGACAACCTGAAGTCCATTTTTTGTTTCTAGAGATTTCAATGAAGTCCAGAAGTGAAAATGAGTGAGTGTGATGTTGTCAGGCTTCACCTGTTTTAGAGCCAAGATGTGAGTAGATGTGGCCAATCTGAAGAGTAACAAACTGTTCACGTGGAGAAGTGGTTCAGCTGGGGTTAAGGCAGATAGAGAAGTCGAATGGGCAGGCCAGGGTCAGTGCAGGCAGAGTTCAATCATAATCGTTTAATGAACACGCGCTGAATCCTTACAGATGTTCAGAAAGAGGCCCTACATCCAATGTTTTGGGTGCCTAGCCCCTGTCTCAAAGAACTAATGAAAGCCATAGTCTCTGGTAACTCTAGGTAGACATAAAGGCAGCCCTTTTAAAAATATGAAAATGAAGGCCCAGTATCTTACCTATTAGCTGGACATATTATGACTGATAAGTAGCATGGTGATCTGAAGTATGGAATGACCCTTTATTTGGACTAAGCTCAGGCCCCAAGCATTCTGGATAAAAGATCAATAATTTAGACAAGGGTTAGACTGACAGGTGTGGATTTCTCCAGTTACCTCAAAATTAATCAATACATAAAAATAAGGAAAAGCAAGAACAGACAAGGACATGCACCTCCTATTCCTGGCAGCCATAATAGATTTAACAGCGTTTGGATTCCTCTTATCTGACATTTACAGAAGTTAATCCATTCCAAATAATCATTGTCTAAATGGAAGCATTACAGGCAGATAGCGGGGTATTTATTTATTTTGTTAGGGATTAGGTTTTGTGTTTCCCTCTTAGCCAATGCGCGGGGTTCCTGAATGCTCTTTACCCTCGGGGACAATGGAGAATCGGAAAGAGGAAGGCAAGGATACAATTCAAAGCCAAGAAAAGGAGCAGATTTTGTGGGGGAAAGGCAGAAGGATTGAGAAATGAAAGCTCCGGCTCACCAAAGATTAAAAGGAAAATATGGCCCATTGTATAAGTAGGGTCATTCATTGTATTTTCTGCTGAATAAACAGCATGAGGCCATAACTTACTCTTTCCAGATACAACTTTTGTTCAGTGAATTTGAATTTATAGAAGTGGGATGAGATTTGGGGAAGCTGTGGATGTATGTGCCTCAAGCTGGAGATGCCTATACCCTTATATCCATCACTCAGCATGGCACACACACAACACCATTTATTTCACAAGGAAGAACACTGAGGCTTGGGCAAGACTGAAAATTTGGACAATTACTTAAAAGAATGTATAATGGCCTTTAATTATTTAAATAGTCTCTGCCTGGCAATTATTTAAATAGTCTCTGCCTGGCAATTAACAGGGCCACTTTCAATAACCTATACTGTATGTATCCCTACACTGATGGGTGACATCCAGGGTACCAACCCTTCTACTCTCCATTTTGCCATGTTGGAGCCTCTGATTGCTCGGCTGAGTATCCAAATTCTGAGTGACCCTAATCCTAGAGTGATCTATAATAGCATATAACCTCTCACTGACTAGTCCTAATTAGTGATGGGCAAATCTGACCCATTTCGCTGAAAA